>NC_060267.1:116405989-116622150 GCF_021613505.1 Equus quagga
CGCCGGGCGGCGGCGGCGGGGCGAGCGCAGCAGCGCGCGGCGGCCACCTCCTCCGTCGCCCGCCCGCCAGGGACTGGGCTCGGGGCGGCCGGCGGGCGGGCGACTGAGGAGGAGGAAGAGCGAGGGGAGGAGGCGCGAGCGGGGCTTGAGGAGGAGCAGCCCGCGCCTACCGTACTGTGTGGAGTAGCCGCTCGTCCGCCCACCCACCAGCCGCCAGGCGCCTGGGCTTCAGGTAGCGCACCCTCAGAACCTCTCCCTTCCTCATTCATTCATTCCCTCCCTCCCAGTCCACTCCGTTCCCCCATTTACTTCCTCATTCCCTCACTCATTCACTTACCCTCCCACTCCATCCGCTCTTCATCTGATTTCCTCATTATTCCATGCTTTTCCCCCCTCATTTATTTTTATCCGTCTGTCCACCCACTCACGCACCTATGCATGCATCCGATCAGGCGGGGACATCTCTGTCCTCTTTACCCAGCGCGGAGCCCGGCACTTGGTGGATATCTGTTGGATAAAATCACTCCAGATCCGTGTAGTCTAAAGAAATTAAAGAATAAATCTTAGAGTCTGAGTTTGAAATCTGATTCTGCTGCTTACTGGCATGGTGACCCTGAGCAAGTTGCACAACTTCCTTGAGCCTTCATTTCCTAACGTGCAAAATGGGAATGATAATACTGCTTTCCACAGAGGCATTTTGTGGGCATTAAATTAAATAAAGCATTCAAAGAGACTAGTACAGTGCCTGGCTCGCAATAGGTACCCAATAAAATCTCTGTGATTAGTGCAATAAAATGTAGTTTATCATATATACATAAATGCAAATGTTACTTTCTTTCTGACATAGATTTGAGGTAGAGTAATAACTTCACAACCCAGTGTAGGAGTGGATTCTTCTGAGACTTTAACAGCCGCAATCACCGGATCAAGGTTCCAGAATTTCCCAAATGTTCTTCCATGGCATCCCCAGTCAGGAACCTGAAGCATTAGGGCACATCCTCTTATTATTCACCATGAAGGGACAGCCAGCATTCTATTAACCCTCTTTTCTATATGGCTGGAGAACAATGAACACAATTTGTAACAGTGTCTCTGAGTTTCTACAAGATTCCATGTTACCTTGCAAATCATCTAAAATTCAATCATATTCTGAGTCATTCTCATATTAGTGTTATATTTTAATTCTTTGAGAACTCAGTGTATTTAAAGTTCTAGGAATGAGAATATTTTAACACCCAGAATCTCTTGGCCAGCAGGTACCTAGAAAATGGCAGGGTGAAAGGTCAAAGTGTGGGTGACAGATGTTGCAGATGAGCAGGAAGGAACAACCCATTGCTTCTCAACAATGGTAGGGTACCATCCCACTAGGAAGCATCTGGAATTGTGGGAAGGATGTTTTGGGTTGTCTGTCAAATGACTGGCAGGTTCTGCTGGCCTGTGCTAAAACTTCCACATTGCTCAGGACACTCCAGCATGACAAAGAATTGACCTGGGGCAATTGCCCATGTGGGGGCCCTAATGAGAAACATTGGGCTAGGCTAAGGCCTGGTGTCTAGGCCTTTCAGGTTTAAAAATGGCCACTGTTATGTCAGTGTGTGACCCAGTGAAGCAAGAATTCCCAAACTCTGTCTTGTCATCTCCCCTCTTTCTCGAGGAGACATACACAACAAGGATAAAATAAGGCAAAGTGACACTTGATTGTTAGCTGGAGGCTTGGTCTCAAACACCAAAGGAGAACTTGGGACGGCTGGGCTCCGCCAAACAGAAGACTTCGTTTTCTTAAACCCTGCTGAAGCAAAAGGAAGGCCTAATTTATTTCCTTCCCCCGAGTCCAAACCCAAGGTTTGGATTTTTCTGCTCTGGTAGAAAAGTACAACCTCTAATGTCATGGAAAAGGGATTCCCGATCCCATATCTATGGCTCACCAATATTTCTCCCTTTGATGTCTAATACACAAAATGCCTATTTAATTGGCTTCCCCTGGAACTCTATTTTTTTCCCCTGGAATTTTGACACTCTACTCAGTTGCACAAGCTAGAAATTAGCTGGGAATTATCCTTGGTTTCTCTGTTTCCATCACCTCCTGTATTAGGTATTTATTGTTGCATAACAAGCTACCCCCAAAATTTAGTGGCTTAGGATAATAGACATACAATCCCGTCGTCTCTGTGAGTCAAGAATCTGGCAAATCTTAACAGGGTTCTCTGCTTCACAGGCTCTCACAAGACTGCAATGGAAGTGTTGGCCCAGGGCTGTGGCCTCATCTGAAGGCTCAGCTGGGGAAGGATCCACTTCAAGGCTCACTCACACGGTCCGTTGGAAGGACCCAGTATCTTTCAGATCATTGGACTGAGGATTTCTATTCCTTGCTGTCTTTTGGCCAGAGGCAGCCCTCCCTTCCTTGCCCTGTCTATCAGGATATGCACATAAGAAGAGCCAGAGAGAAAATGCAGCAATATGGAAGTCGCAGTCTTTTATAACCTAATTTCAGAAGTGACGTCCTCTCACTTTCCCACATTCTACTTGTTAGAAGCACGTCATTAAATCTAGTCCACACTCAAGGGGAGAGGATTACACAAATGCTTGAATACCAGGAGGCCAGGATTATTGGGAGCCATTTTAGAAGGCTGCCTCCCTCACCTCCCATATTCAGAGAATCAGCAAGTTCCATCAAATCTACTTCCAAAACATGATTGGCGTCTGTCCACTTTTCTCCTTCTGAATTGCCAACAGTGATTGCTTGACAAGGCCAAGCCTTGCTCAGTTCCTAATAGACTCATTCCCATTGTATTCCATGTAAATTATACCCCTACCCAGTAGTAGGACATAGCTGTTCTATGGCCTAGAAACAATAGCAATTACCTTCTAATCAATCACCTTGCTTCTTCCCATGCCTTCTTCCAATCTTTAAGCCAGAATGATTTTTAAAAAACAAAAATTAAATCCTGTTTCTCCCCTGCTTAGAACTCTTCAATTGTTCTTCATGGCTCTTTAAACAAGTCTGAACGCCTTACCATGGCCTCAAAATCCAGCATGACCTGACCCCTAACTGTGACTCCAACTGCATGTGTTATGGGGCACACCCCAGCCCCACTGGCCTCCCATCAGGGCCTCTGCCATTCCTGGCTCTTAGCTGCCTCGGTGCCTTTGTACCTGTGGTGCCTTTTGCCTGATTCCAGGCTCTGGAAGATACTTCAAGATTTAGGTCTCAAATTAAAGCCACCTCCTTGGGAAGGTCTTTTTGGCCACCCTTTTAAAGGAGCTATTGCTCCTCACATTATTCTCTATTATTGGCTCATTTTGTTTCCTGCACAAAACTTACTGCAAATTGTATGTGTGTGTATACTTATATAATATACATACATACATATTTATGCACACACAGATACATATATACATTCACATATATGTCTATATATTTTTAATTGAAATTACCTACAGATAGTAAAGTATACAATTCTCAAGTATATAGCTTAATATATCACAAAGATCAAGATATGAAACATTTATAACATTTCAGAAGATCCCTATGCCCTCTCCCAGTGGTTATATTCAAGGGTAATAACTACTCTAATTTCTATAATCATAGATTAATTTTCCCTGCTCTTTGAAACTTTGTATAAATAGGACCATACAATGTGTACTCCCTCCAAAATTTTGTCCGTGAGATTAATTCATGTTTTCCATGTTATCTATAGGTTTGTCTGTATATTTGTTTGTTTGCTAGACAATATTCCATTATATGAATATACCATAGTTTATTATTTATTTATCCCTTTTACTGTTGAGGATAGTTAGATCATTTTCAGCTTTATGAACATTCTTGTACAAATCTTTTGCTGGACATCAGCACACATGTCTTTGGTATACATCTAAAAGTGGAATTTCTGGGTCATATATCAGCATATGTTTAGTTTTAGATGCTGCCAAGCAGTTTTTGAAAATGATTGTACCAACTTACACTCCTACCAGCAGTATGTAAGCACTCCAGTTTAATTCACATCCACCTATGTTTGATCTTGTGTGTTAATTTAATTTTAGCCATTTTGGTGGGTGTGTACTAGAATCTTGTTATGGTTTGAATTCTCATTTCCCCCGAGCACCTTTTATATATTTATTGACAATTTGGTTATCTTCTTTTGTGAAGTGCCTATTTAGGTCTTTTACCCATTTGAGGTGTAGAGTGTCTGTCTTTTTCTTATTGATTTGTGAGAATTCTTTATATATGATCAACATGAGTCTTTTGTCATATATACATTTTGCAAATAGCTTCTTTCAGTCTGTGGCTTATCTTTTCACTCCTTTAATGATATCTTTTGATAAACAGAAGGTCTTAATTTAGTAAAGCCCAACTTAATCTTTTCTTTTATGGTTTGTATATTTGGTGTTTTGTCTAAGAAATCCTTGCCTACGTCTTGGTCACAAAGAAATTCTTTTATTTTCTTCTAGAATACAACTGTATGATAGAACTTTTTTGTGATGGTGGAAATGTTTTATATCTGCACTGTCCAATATGGTAGCCACTACCCTCATGTGGCTATTGAACACTTGAAATGTGGCTACTATGACTGAGGAGCTGAATTTTTAATTTTATTTAATTTAAATAGCCACATAGGGCTAGTGGCTGCTATAGTGGATACATGGTTTTAGATATTTTATTGTTTTAGTTTTCATGCGGAGATCTACAACTCATTATGGGTTTTTTGTGTATAAGGTATAAGGTGGAGATCAGGATTTATATTTTTCTATATGGACATTTAATTGACCTATTTGTTGAAAGACAGTCCTTTCCCCAGTAAATTGCTGGTGCCTTTGTCATAAGTCAGGTGATGATTCTAGAACAGAAATGAAGAATGCTGTTGATGGGTCCCTTAGTAGACTGGACACAGCTGAGGAAAGAGTCTCCAAGCTTGAGAATATGTCAATAGAAACTTCCAAAACTGAAAAAGAGACTGAAGAAAAGGAATAGAATATCCAAAGTATGTTACAACTACAAAAGGTGTAACGTACATGCAGCAGGAATATCAGAAGGAGAAAAAAGAGAGAAAGAAACAGAAGAAATATTTGAAGCAATAATGACTGAGAATTTCCCTCAAATTAATGTCAGAAACCGAACCACAGATCCAGGAAGCTCAGAGAACACCAACCAGGATAAACATCAACCAAACTACACCTAGACATGTTATATTCAAACTGCAGGAAATCAAAGGTAAAGAAAAACTCTTGGAAGAAGCCAGAGATAAAAAAATACCTTAACAATAGAGAAGCAAAGATAAGAATTATATCCAACTTCTCCTCACAAACCATTCAGGCAAGAAGAGAGTAAGTAAAGTATTTAAAGTGTTGAGAGAAAAAAATCCACCAACCTAGAAATCTGTATCCTGCTAAATTATCCTTCAAAAGAAAAGAGGAAATAGACTTTCTCAGAAAAATAAAAATTGGAAGAATTTGTTGTCAGTAAAACTGCCAAGTGAGAAATGTTAAAAGAATAGCTTTGGGGAAAAAGAAAATGATATAGGTAAGAAAAACTCAGATCTACATAAAGAAAGGAAAACCATCAGAGAATGAATAAGTTAGGTAAAATAAAAACTTTTCTTTTTCTTATTCTTAATTGGTCTAAGAGAAAACAGTTTGTTTAAAATAATAATAGCAATAATGTATTTGGTGATTAAAGCTTATATATAAGTGAAATGAATGACAGCAATAATGCAAGGGATGGGAGGAAGACATTAGGGCTATTTTATTGTTATAAGGTACTTGCGCTATCTGTGAAGCAGTATAATGTTATTTGAAAGTGAACTTGGATTAATCATAAATGTATATTGCAAATTCTAGGGCAACCACTAAAATAGTTTAAAAAAATTATAATTGATATGCTAAGAAAGGAGACAAATTGAATCGTATAAAATGCTCAGTTAAAACCAAAAATAGCACAAAAAGAATGGAAGAGAAAAATAGGAACAGAGAACAAGGGCAATGAGTCAAAAACAGTAGCAGGATAGATATTACTCCAACTATGTCAATAATCATTCTAAATATCAGTTGTCTAACTACACCAAATAAAAGACAGAGATTTTCAGCATGGATCAAAAAATGAAGACCCAACTATGTTATGTCTATAAGAAACCCACTTTAAGTATAAAGACATATATGGGTTAAAAGTAAAGGAGTGGAGAAAGCTCTACCATGCTAACACTAATCAAAAGAAAGCTGGAGTAACTGTGGTAATTTTGAAAGGAGCAGACTTCAGAGCAAGAAAAATTATCAGGCATAAAGAGGGGCATTATATAATGATAAAGGAGTCAATTCTCCAAGAAGACGTAACGATCCTTAATGTGTATATGCCTAACAAAAGAACATCAAAATATGTGAGGTAAAAACTGATAGCCCTATAAGGAGAAATAAAAGAATCCACTATTACAGTTGAAGACTTTAACATCAGGCAAAAAAACCCAGTAAAGATGTAGCACTGTCAATCTGGATAAATTCACATCTGCAGACTAGTTCATCCAACAAAAAGAGAACACACATGTGTCTCAAGGTCACATGGAGCATTCATCAAAATAGACCACTTTCTGTGCTATAAAACACACTTTGAAAAAATTGAAAGAATATAAATTAAACAATGTATGCTCTCAGAACACAGTGGAATTAAAGTAGAAATCAGTAACAAAAGATAGCTGCAAATCCCTAAAATACTTGGAGATTAAACAACACACTTCTAAATAACATGGGTGAAAGAAGAAATCTCAAGAGAAATTTCAAAATATTTTGAGCTAAATGAAAGTGAAAATACAACATCAAAATTTGTGGGATGCAGAGAAAGCAGTGCTTAGAGACAAAGTTTTAGCATTGAATGTGTGTATTAGAAAAGGGAAAGATCTGAAACCAGTTATCTAAACTTCCACCTTAGGAAACTAAAATAAGAAGAACAAATTATAACCAAAGCAAACTGAAGAAAAGAAAGAAAATTAGAGCAGAAATCAATGATATTGAAAACAGGAAATCAGTAAAGAAAATCAATGAAACCAAAAGCCGGTTCTTTGAAAAGATCAAGAAAATATTTAAACCACTAGCCAAACTAACTAAGAAAAAGAGAAGACACAAATGACTGGTATCAAAAATGAAAGAGGGGGCCGGCCCTGTGGCGGAGTGGTTAAGTTTGTGAGCTTCGCTTCAGTGGTCCAGGGTTCGGATCCTGGGCGTGGACATGGCACCACTCATTAGGCCACGTTGAGGTGGTGTCCCACATGCCACAACTAGAAGGACCCACAGCTAAAATATACAACTTCGTGCTGGAGGGATTTTGGGAGAAAAAAAAGAAAAACAAGATTGGCAACAGCTGTTAGCTCAGGTGCCAATCTTTAAAAAAAAAAAAAGAAAGAGAGGCAAGCCTTACAGATGCCATGGATGATTAAAAGGATAATAAAGGAATACTATAAACAACTCTATGCCCACAATTCAATGAAACAATTTGTTAGAATACACAATTTGCCAAAAATCACATAAGAAGAAATAGTCCATTTGAATAGGACCACATCTATTAAAGAAATTGAGTTAATTAATAAACTTCCAAAACAGAAAACACAAGGCCCAGATGGGTTCATGTGTAAATTCCACCAAACGTTTAAGGAAGAAATTGTATCAATTCTCTACAACTTCTTTCAGATGACAGAAGCAGAGGGCATACTTCCTCAATCCATGAGGGTGGCATTACCCTAATGCCAAAGCCAAAGACATACGAGAAAAGAAAACATCTCTCTCAGAACGTAGAAGCAAAAATCCAAAAAAATAATATTAGCAAATCAAATCCAACAATGTATAAGAAAACTCATACACCATGACCAAGTGAGATTATTCCAGGTATGCACGGCTGGTTCAACATTCAAAAATCAACAAATGCAATCCATCATATCAACAGGATAAAAAAAATCACATGATCATATCACTGGATGCAGAAAAAGCATTTGACAAATTTCAACACCCATGTGTGATAAAAACTCTCAGAACACTAGGAATAGAGGGAACTACTTCAACTTGATAAAGAACATCTGCAATAAACCTACAGCTAACATCATACTCAAAGGTGAGGAACTAGAAGCTTCCCCACTAAGATCAGTAACAAAGCAAGGATACTCTCCTCACCACTTTTTTTCAACATCATACTGGAAGTCCTAGTAGTCAATACAAGAAAAGAAAATAAAAGGTGTACAGATTGGGAAGGAAGAAGTAAAACTATCTTTGTTTGCAGATGACATAATTATCTATGTAGAAAGTGCAAAAGAATTGACAAAAACACCTCATGGAACTAATAAGCAATTATAGCAAGGTTGCAGGATACAAAGTTAATATACAAAACTCAATCACTTTCCTATATGCCAGCAATGAGCATGTGGAATTTGAAATTTAAAAACATAATGCCATTTATATTAGCGACCCCAAAAATGAAATACTTAGGTATAAATCTAACAAAATATGTAAAAGAGCTATACGAGGAAATCTACAAAACTCTGATGAACAAAATCAAAGGAGAGCTAAATAAATGAAGAGATATTTCATGTTCGTGGATAGAAAGACTCAATATTGTCAAGATGTCACTTCTTCCCAAGTTGATCTATAGATTCAATGAAATCCCAGTTCAAATCCCAGCAAGTTATTTTGTGGGTATTGACAAACTGATTTGAAAGTTTATGTGGAGAGGCAAAAGACTCAAATAGCCAACGTAATATTGGAGAAGAAAAAAATGGGAGGACTGATGCTACTTGACTTCAGGACTTCCTATAAAGCTATGGTAATCAAGACACTGTAGTATTGGTGAAAAAATAGACAAATAGATCAGTGGAACAGAACAGAAAACTCAGAAATAGACCTACATAAATATAGCCAACTGATCTTTGACAAAGGAGCAAAGGCAATACAATGGAGCAAAGATAATCTCTTCGACAAATGGTGCTGGAACAATTGGACATCCACATGAAAAAAAAAAAAAAAGAATCTGTACATTGACCTTACATCCTTCACAAAAATAAACTCAAAATGGATCATAGACCTAAATGTAAAATGCAAAACTATAAAATTCCTAGAAGATAACATAGCTGATACCTGGATGATCTTGGGTATGGCAATGACTGTTTTAGATACAACACCAAAGGCACAATCCATGAAAGTAATAATTGATAAGCTGGACTTCATTATAATTAAAAACTTCTGCTCTGTTAAAGACAATCTCAAGACAACTGGAAGACAGGCTACAGACTGGAAGAAAATATTTGCAAAAGACATATCTGATAGAGGACTGTTATCCAAAATATACAAAGTAGTCTTAAAACTCAACTATAAGAAAACAAACAACTGATTAAAAAATAGGTCAAAGATCTTAAGAGATATCTTCACCAAAGAAGATACCCAGATGGCAAATAAGCATATGAAAAGATTCTTCAAATCATATGTCACCAGGGAAATGCAAATTAAAACAATGAGATACTACTGTACACCTATTAGAATGGCCAAAATCTGGATCACTGACAACACCAAATACTGGTAATTGGGTAGGGCAAGAGGAACTCTCATTCATTGCTGGTGGGGATGCAAAATGGTACAGCCATTCTGGAAGAGAGTTTGTCTGTTTCTTACAAAACTAAACACACTCTTAATATACGATCCAGCAATTGTGCTCCTTCGTATTTACCCAAATGAGCTGAAAACATGTCTGAACTCAGATATTTATAGCAGCTTTATTCGTAATGTTCAAAACTTGGAAGAACCCAAGGTGTCCTTTAGTAGGTAAATGGATAAATAAATTGTGGTACATTCAGACAATGGAATATTATTTAGTACTAAAAAGAAATGAGCCGTCAAGCCATGTAAAGTCATGGAGGAAGCTTAAATGTCTATTACTGAGTATAAGAAGCCAATCCGAGCAACACGGAGAGTGAACCCTACTGTAAAGGATGGCCTTTGGGTGATAATGACGCATCACTGTGTATTCATCGATTGTAGTAAATGATTGTAGTAAATGTGCCCCTCTGGTGCTGAGATGTTGTTGTTGGAGGAGGCTGTGCATGTGTGGGGGTAGTGAGAATATGGGAATTCTCTGCACTTTCCACTTCATTTTATTGGGAACCTAAAACTACTCTAAAAAATAAAATATATTTTTTTAAAAAGGCGGATATGGGATTTTTCACTCAAGTACTCTGGCTCTATCGTCTATGTTGTTAACTATGCCCACCAGGGGATATATGTACATATGTTTGCTTGAGCAAAGAGAAGGGTGTAAACTGACATATACAAGATGGTAGCCAGGGACCGGCCCCATGGCCGAGTGGTTAAGTTTGCGCGCTCTGCTGCGGCGGCCCAGGGTTTCGCTAGTTCGGATCCTGGGCACGGACATGGCACTGCTCGTTAGGCCATGTTGAGGCAGCGTCCAACATGCCACAACTAGAAGGACCTACAACTAGCATATACAACTATGTACCAGGGGAGATTTGGGGAGATAAGGCAGAAAAAATAAAGATTGGCAACAGTTGTTAGCTCAGGTGCCAATCTTAAGAGAAAAAAAAAGATTGTAGCCAATAAATACCTCAGTGAGTGAGAGAGGAGGTTTTGGGTTATGTCTGTATCAGTTAGAATGATTTTAGCTGCACAGAAGAGGACATCTAATGAACTATAGCTTCAACTACAGCTTTTCAGACTTTAATGTGTGGACAAATGATCCGCAGGTTTTGTGAAAATGTAGCTATTAGTGCAGTCTATCTGCGTCATCGCCTGAGATTCCGCTCTTCTGACAAGCTCTTGGATGTTGCTCCTGCTGCTGCTGGTGGTCCAGCACGTTGAGTCGCAAGGACTTGAATAATAAAGACACCTTTATCTTAGACAGGAAGAAGCTCAGAACAGATGGAGGACAGGGGTGGAAGGAAATCTTTTCGCTGTACACCTGCTGTGAACATTCTTGTATTTGTCTTTTGGTGAGCATATGAATGTATATGTGTTGAGTATACCTAGGAGGGAAATTGCCGCGTCAAAAATAGGCGTATGCTCAGCTTTAGTGGATGCCACCCCACGGTTTTCCCAAGTGATTGTATCAACTTACACACCCACCGGCAGTGTGTGAGAGCTCTGGTTTCTACACATCCTCTCCAACTTTTGGTATCATCAGTCTTCTTCATTTTAACCATTCTGGTGAGTGTGTAGTGATATTTCGTTGTGGGTTTAATTTGCATTTCCCTGAGGACTAATGAAGTTAAACATCTTTTCATGTATTTATTCGCCAACTAGACATCTTATTTTATGAAGTATCTATTCAAGTCTTTTGCCCATTTTTCCACTGAGTTGTCTTTTATTGGTCTGTAGCATTATTCAGAATGTGCATAAAGAATCCTTCTCAATAAATGTAGTTTTATTTTTTAATTTAAATATTTGATTCACTTGGAGTTTATCCTGTTTTAGGTGTGGGCCCAACTTAATTATTTTTTTGGATGGTTACTCAGTTGTCTCAACACTAATACTACACAGTCCATTTTTCTCACATCAATTTGAGATGCCACTTTCGTCATGTATTACAGTCCCATGTGTATTTTGGAATATTTTTGGGCTTCAATTCCATTCTGTCTTCCATGTGAGAGTGCAATTTTATTTACTTAGCCTTATAATGTGTTTAAATATCTAACAGGATGAGTCCTATTGTTTTAGAGCTTTCCAGGCTATTCCTACTTATTTTTCCATAAACTCAGAACTGGTTTGTCTCACTCCAAAATAAAAAACAACTTTATTGGCATTGAGACAAATTTATAAATTAACATATGAAGAACTAACATCTTCATGATGTTGTTTTTCCAATCTAACATGATCACATATCTCTTATTGATTCAAGTCTTATTAGGTGTCCCACAGTGGGGCATAAACTTCTGTTGAGATGTATAAGGGACAATGAGGAAAATCTCTGGGGCCAAGAAGCTATAAGAAAGTAAGAAACCAGAGAAGCTATTCAGCATTGCAGTCAATCTTTTCTTTGGACGGGACAGAAAGCCTAGAGCCCAAGCAAGGTGTGAGATTTGACTGGGGACATCTGAATGAAACTGGGTATCCCAAAGAGTGGCATTTTGAACAGGACCCTAGAAAACAACCTATCTCGTAGAAGAGGAGAGAGAGATTGCCTGTGTCAACTCTGTTCCTCAGAGGAGGGAAAAGATTTGATTGAGAATTCCTAACAGCCCACTTTCACATAAGTTTCTGTTGGTCAAAAAAAAAAAAAAAAAAAAATCCAAGGAGAAATTTTAGGTTTAAACAGTCCTAAGTTGGTAGTTCCTCCAAGTTCCAAAGGCAAAAGCAAATTTTCATTGGCTGGGCCCACTTTAATCTTAGGTGTAATGGGTTGAATAGTGACTCCTTAAAATTTGTGTTCACCCAGAACCTCCAAATGTGACCTTATTTGGAAATAGGGTCTTTACAGATGTAACTAATTAAGGATCCCACGATGAATCACCTTGGATTTAGAGTGGGCCCTACATCCAATGATTGGTGTCCTTATCCTTATGAGAAGAAGAAAGGGCACAGAGAAACACACGTACGTGAAAGAAGGCCACCTGAAAGTGGAGGCAGGCACTGGGGTGATGCTGCCGTAGCTGAGGAAGTCCGTGAGCCAGCAGAACTTCTAAGAGGCAAGGGAGGATTCTCCTCAGAGCATTCAGAGAGGGCGTGGCCCTGCTGACACCTTGATTTCAGACTTCTGGCCTCCTGGGCCCTGAGACAGTCAATTCCTGTTGTTTAAGACACCTAGTTTGTGGCAATTTGTGCTGACAGCTCTAAGAAAGGAATACACTAGGTTTCAAGACATTCACACAGATAATATTCCAAGGAACTTGATTTCGTTACCCAAAACCCTAAAACACACAAGGAAATAAACCATGATAAGCAAGAATCAGCATGGATTACAAACTCCAGAAAGCAATCTGTGAAAAGTACAGACATTGGGATAGTCAGCGTGGAATATAAAATAAGTATATGCAATAGTTTTTTTTTAAAATAAGAGAGGTTATGGAAACTAGATGTAAGTACAAGAGGCTACCAAAAGGGATAGGGCAGATTTGGAAAAAAAAAAAAGTATAACTTCTAAAAAGATAAAATATGTAATGATTAAAATTAAAAACTCAATTTATGGGTTAAGTAGCATGTAAAATCTAGCTGAAGAGAAAACTGGAAAAAACGGAAGATAGATCTAAAAAAGTTACTGAAAATGTAGCACAAAGAGATACAGAAATGTGAAAAAATTAAGAGGTTAAAAGATGGGGCTGGCCCTGTGTTTAGTGGTTAAGTTCAGTGCGCTCTGCTTTGGTGGCCCGGGTTTGGTGACCAGGCACAGACCTACCCCACTCGTCAGTGGCCATGCTGTGGCACCAACCCACATACAAAATAGAGGAAGAGTGGCACAGATGTTAGCTCAGGGCTAATCTTCCTCAAGCAGAAAAAGAGGAAGATTGCTGGTAGATGGTAGCCCAGGGTGAATCTTCCTCAGCAAAAAAAGAAGAAAAAAAGAGGTTAAAAGACAAGAAGGATAGAGTGAGAAGATTTAATATACTTCTAATTAGACTTCCAGAAGGAAAGAATGGGAGGGGCTGGAGGGGGTAATATTAAAAATGAAAATGGCTGAGAGTTTTACAGAACAGAAAAAAAAATACAAATCCTTATGTTGAAGAAGCATACTGAGTTGCAAATAGGATAAATTGAAAGAAATCTATGCCTAGACATATTTCAACAAAAATACAGAACATGGAGGCCGGCCTGGTGGTGTAGCGGTTAAGTTTGCACATTCTGCTTCAGCGGCCCGGGGTTTGCCGGTTTGGATCCTGGGTGCAGACCTATGCACTGCTTGTCAGGCCATGCTCTGGGAGGCTTCCCACATAAAATAGAGGAAGATGGGCATGGATGTTAGCTCAGGGCCGGTCTTCCTCAGCAAAAAGAGGAGGATTGGTGGCAGATGTTAGCTCAGGGCTAATCTTCCTCAAAAAAAAAAAAAAAATACAGAGGATAAAGGAAAAAGGGAAAATCCTGTGTACCTGCAAGGGAATGAAAATCAGATATCTCATCAGCTATCACATAGACTATGGTGGAGTAATATCTTCAATGTGATAAGGAAAAAATACATGAACCTGGACTTTTGTACCCTGGGAACTGTCATTCAACTCAGAGAGCAGAAAGGTATCAAATACCTAAAAATGTGGAATAGGTTTTGGAATTGGGCAATAGATTGAGGTTGGAAGAATTTTAAGGCACATGATAGAAAAAGCCTAGAGTACCTTAAACAGACTGTTGGTAGAAATATGGATGTTAAAGATGTTGCTGCTGAGGGTTCAGAAGGAAATGAAGGGCATGGTAGAGAAAGTGTGTATCATCTTAAAGAATACTTAAATTGTCATAAACAGAATATTGGTAAAAATATGAATGTTAAAGTAACTGTTGGTGAGGGCTCACAAGGAAAGGAGTAACACTTTATTGGACATTTTAGAAACTTAGGTGAATTGTAACCTACAGTTATGTGGAGAGTAGAATTTGAGCATGATGAACTTGGATATTTAGCTCAAGAGATTTCCAAGCAAAGTTTTGAAAGTACAGCTTGGTTTCTTTTTGCTGAATTTAGTAAAATATGAGAGGAAAGAGATAAATTTAGGGAAGAACCATTAAACAAAAAAGGAACCCGAACTTGATGATTTGGGAAATTCTCAGCCTATCCAGATTGCAAAAGATGTCCAAAGGTAGGAGATTCGCTGTCAGGAAAGTATGCTCTGGAGAGAGAGTTAAGGATGTGGCTGGAGTACTTTTTGCTAGTACCTGGAAAGGATCATAAGTTCAGAGTATTCACTCACAGAGAGGGCTCTTTGAAGAGATTTAGGCATGTGACTCATGGATCTCCTCTGTCATCTCAGCAGAAGCCAGGGATAGAGATGAGATTGTACAGTAAAGACCTGTCGGAGAGCCTTTTGTTTAATGGCAAGAATCCTCATGACACACATCAGAGACCTACAAGGTTTTTTAGAATGTTATACCAGCAGAAACACTGCCAGCTTTGGCAGAAATGGACACAGAGAGCACTCAATGAAAGAAGGCCGTTGGACCCCCAAAATCCTACAGGCAGTAAACAGGCTGATGAAACAACTCAGCTACAGACATACCCAGAGTCTCACCCATACCTTATGTAGATTATGTTATTTGGGACTCTTGAACTGATCATATTTAGAAGAGATTTTGGATTAGCGTTGATGTTGTAAAGGTTTACGGAAGACGTTGCGATAGAGTGAATGCGTTTTGCATGTGGGATGGGTGTGAGTCTTTGGGGGCCAGAGGGCAGACTGTGGTAAGCTGAATAATGGCCCTGAAAGACATCCATGCTCTAATTCTTAGAACCTGTGACTGTTACCCTAGATAGTAAGAGGAACTTGAGATGTGATTAGGTTTAGGATCTTGAGATGGGGAGATTATCCTAGATGATCTGGAAGGACCCTAAATGTAATCACAAATGTCCTTAGAAGAGAGAGGCAAGAAGATCAAAGGAGGAAGTGGATGGAAGGAGGAGGAAGATATGACGACTGAAACAAGAAATTGGAGTAATTCCAAACAGGGTCATGAGCCAAGGAATATAGGCAGCTTCAAGAAGCTAGAAAAGGCAGGAAACAGATTGTGCCTTAGAGCCTCCAGAAGGAACCAGCCCTTCTGACACCTTGACTTTAGCTCACTGAAGCTAATTTTAGACTCTGGCTTCCAGAAGTCTGAAAGAATAAATTTGTGTTGTTTTAAGTCAATAGCTTTGTGCTAATTTGTTATAGCAGCAATAGGCAACTAATAAAAGGGTAAAATATAGACTCACAAAGTCTACAAGTTTACTGCCCATGAACTCTCAATGAATGAATAATGAACATATACTTGAAGAAGAAGGAGATTGAACCCAAGAAGAAAGAGTGGGATGCAAGGAGCAGTGGTAAGTTAAGAAATGGGTGAAACATATTGACAAATCCAGAAGCAGCAAAAAAAATTTGGACAAGGTTTATAATCAAAGTGTGATAACATCTATAAATAAAAACACGAAAGATTGGTGGAGGTAGTTCAGAAGGAAGTTAAAGGTTAAGATCCTTGTTTTGTTCAGAAGGAGGATAGAAATATTGGTTTTATTTTTCCTAAAAAAAGTAAAGTTAGAGTTTTTTAATATATTTTTTAATGGAATCTAAAGCTAACATTAAATGTGCTTATAAAAGTTGAGTATAAGTGAATATACAGTATTCACTGTAACATTTCTTCCAATGTTTCCATACGCTTGAATAGTTTCATAATAAAGCGTCAGCAGGGAAAAACTCACAAGGAGATAACTACTAGAATAGCTAAAATTAAAAAGTCTGATAATATCTAGCATTGTGAGACTGTGAAGCAGCCAAAACTCATACCTTGCTAGTAGGAGTGTAAATTGGGCCAAACACTTTGGAAAAGTGGCAGAATCTACTAAAACTAAACATATGCGTACTCTGTGCATATACCCAGAAACCCCTCTCCTGGGTATAGTATATATTTAATAGAAATCCTACTAATGTGCACAAAAGGATATGCAAAAGAATGCTCAGGGCAATTTTATCTGTAATAGCTAAAATCTGGAAACTATCTAAATGTTTAACAAAAACAGAATGGAAACATAGGGATATATTCACGTGGTAGAATGCTATATGTCAATGAGGTTAAATAAGCTCCTGCTACATAGAGCTACATGAGTAAATCCCAACCTAATGTTGAGGGAGAGAAGCCAGACTCAAAAGAGTACAAACTATCTGATTTTGTTTGTATAAAGTTCAAAAAAAGGCCAAACTAACTTTTGGTATTAGAAGTCACGCTATTGGCTTCCCCTGGGGAGGGGAGGAGAGGCAGGTGGCGTTTGGAAAGAGGAGTGAGCGAGGGCTTCTAGGCTGTGGTCATGCTCTATTTCTTGATCGGGATGCTGAGCATGGCATGCTCGCTTTGTGATGATTCATTAAGCTGTATACTTGATATGCTTTTCTAAGTTAAAAAGAGATTCTTGTTTTAAAAATTTCAAGATAATTACTCGGTCAGTGAGTCCATGGTGATTTCAAAAGAGCTGCTAGGATTACTACCCAAGGGGGCATGACAGATCTTCCAGTTATTTGGAGGGAACTGAGAGTGGGGGACACCTGCATAGAGCCCTGGGACCAGGTGATCTCATAGGTGTTCCCTGGGCTCTGCGGGGTGAGGACGCTATGGTGGAGTGGATGGCTGAGCTCTTCAGAGGAGAGGAGCCCTGAGGTAGCTTTCCACGGCCCTGGAGGGGGTCACAGCACGGCCAAAACTTCTGTGCCCTGAAGAAAGCACTAAGTCGAGCAATAGACTCCTATCAGGCCCATCACGAGTACCCAAAGGGTCTGGGGCAAGAGTATAAACGGAGACCCACCTATGATATGCTTAAATATTTAGAAACTATAAGTCAAATCAACCACTGTCAAATAACGTATGTTCTGTGCTCCTGCTTGACACACATGATTTTGTCACAACCTAGAAGGCCAGGGTGAAATTTCAGAGTTCCACATTGGTACATGTCGGTGGTGGAGAGCCAGTCCTCGGTCCTGTGCCTTTGGCCATCCCTTTCTCCTTCCATCCCTGGCATAAGCATGGACACTCCTGCCCACACGTGCTAGCTTCATCCATGCCCTTGCAAACAGCTGCCCCTTGGCCACCCTCAGGACTAAGGGTATGTATCCCAGAGACGGTTTGCCTTTAGGGGGACCACTTGGGAGAGAGGCCTGCACCAATCCTGGAAATGGGCTCAGGAGCATTTAGATAGGGAATTACAGTGTTGTGGCTAACCAGTGTGTTCTAGAAGTGGGAGGGACAAGGGCTCTGGAGGGGCACTGCCTGAGGGGAGCCAGAGCGGGGCCCAGTAAAATATGGGGCCCAGCAGGGGCCCCTCTAGCTAGGGTATAAGGACAGATAGGTCCTGGTGCTGATGAGAGAATGCCTCGGCAAAAATTGGAATGGACTGTGCAGCGATGATAGAGAACTTTGGATGTCTCAGTAGATGCTAGTGTGATGAGATGACCACGTCTGAGGACCACACAGACCCAGAGAGATTCCTGCTCGTGTCTGTGTAAGACAAATGACTTCAAAGATCAGATGCCCTCTTAGGCCCTCTCCGCTCTACTCCAAGCCATGACTCTTTGAAAACTTCCTAGAAATGAAATGACACCTTGGGGAGAATTAGAACTTTAACTCCTTGAATTCACCCCAAAGTGATTGAGGAAAAATTCTGAAGTGACTGAGTTTACCAGGAATTAACTGGCAAACTGCAGCTAGACAGAGACACGAAATACAGATATGGAAAATCAAAATTACATTTTTTTGCACACCTTGAGTTTTGTGCGTTGAAAGTTCATACTTAATACAGATTATGACAGCGTTGCTTAGGTATGCCATGGTTTTAAGATCCATCTACTTTTTAGAACACCCTGACTCACAATTTGTGCCCATCTCATCACAGAGATGGGGGAAGAAGTTCAGCACTCTGATCTGAACAGAACGTGGTGGTCAGGTGGGAGACTGGAAAATGATGGAGAAAGAGGGAGGAGAGGGGACCATGATTATGTGCATCACAAAAAAGTCACCCAAATGTTGCTTCAACCAGGAGTTTCCTTGATGAACTCAGAAAATGATTTTGTCATTAAAATGTATGAATTCTATCAAAATTTTCAGGACATACATATTAACCAAAATTATATTTCCTAGGATTTTTTTTTTGAACTGGACAATATGAAACAAGATAATGTTGAGGGAAGACTAACATCGCTGTGTATTATAAGGCACTAGTCAGCTATAATTAAAACAGGATGGTATTGGCACATTGAAGTTACTTGATGAAATACAATATAAACCAAGGAAAAGATACTGGCCAATATTAATCTGTGCTTTGCAGTAAAGAATAATTTTAAAGTCATTGTGGAAGGATGGCTTTGGGGTAAACAAATGCCAAAATATCTTCAGAATGGAATAAAAAGTTGAATGTAAAGAATAAACTGTAAAAGAGCTGAAAGAAAACAGAAGTAAGTAGTTTTGTGAATTTAATCTGGAGACAGCTTTTGTGAACACAGCAAAAGTCGTTGTTTATAATGGAAGTAAATTGGATATAACTGAACAATCTAATAACTGGGATCAGATAAACAAATTACAGTACATCAATTCAATAAAATGTTACTGACATAAAAACAGTGTAGACTATTCCCAGTGTGGTTATCTCTGGTGAATTTGTTTTCTTCTTCATGTTTTTCAATATTTTCATATATTAATAAGCAATTTCCTCAAGAACCTCAAAACTTATGTAAGTGACTTCTCTATACAAAGGAATCCTTACTGCTTTTAAAAATTAATGGGGCCCGGCCCAGTGGTGTAGTGGTTGAGTCCACATGCTCTGACTCAGTGGCCCGGGGTCCACGGGTTTGGATCCTGGGCACGGACATACACACTGCTCCTCAAGCCACGCTGTAGCAGCGTCCCACATACAAAATAGAGCAAGACTGGCTCTATTTTGTTAGCTCAGGGCCACTCTTCCTCAGTGAAAAAATAAATAAATAAAAATTAACGGAAGCAGCCTTGTTCACCACAGCCAAAAAGAGGAAACAAGCCAGTCCATTAGCCGGTAGATGGATAGACAAAATGTAGTGCACTTGTACAATGGAATTCTATTCTGCAATGAAACGAAACAAACTGCTGATGTATATTACAGCGTGGATGAACCTCAAAAACATTATGCTATGTGAAAAAAGCTAGCCCCAAAAGATGACTTATTGTATGGTCCCTTTTCCCTCAAATGTCCAGAAAGGTAAATCTACAGATGATGCAGGGTCGGTGAGCCGAGGAGTCGAAAGAAAGATTTCTTAGACTCTCAAGATCTGGCAGGAGTGCTCTTTTATTTAGAGAATAGTGTGGAATAGCATGGGGATAGGACCCATGGGCAGGCAGAGCTCCTGCTGCTGCCCCGAGTTGAGGGTTAGGGCTAATTTTATAAGGCATGGGTATGTGAGTCATTTGTTTACAAGCTAAAGGAAAGAACATGAAAAAAAAGTTAAAATGGTACCAGTGCAGGTGGGGTCTGGTCATTGGGTGATCCCATGACTTTTAGATAAGAATCAAATCGGATTAAGTAAAGGTTAGAAAGGCTAGAAGCCACCACCCTAAATCAGTTACATGAGATTGCCAGACAGCAACCAACTTAAGTTCTTGCCTCTGGCATTAAGAGTTTCTAGAGATAAGGCCATCCCCCTTCTTCCTGGCACAGAGAGGGAGGCATCTTTACAGATAGAGGTTTCCCTTAGAAATGTAAATCTTTCCCAACAAAGGGACAAGCAAGCAAATTCACTCCTTGGAGCCTGCTTCTCATCTGTAGTTTTAAAAGTAACCAGCCTAAAAGTCCTCGTCATAAACCATTTTAAAATTAAGCAGCCTAAAAATCCTCATCACAGAGACAAGGAGTAAATTATTTGTTGACTGCAGCTCAGGGCGGGAACAAGGATTAACTGTAAATGCACAGAAAGATTTTATTGGGGTGATGGAAATATTCTGGAACCGGATTATGGGGATGACTGCACAATTTACTACTAAAAATGGCTGAATAGTACACTTAAAGCAGAGTGAATTTTATGAAATGTAAATTATGCCTCAATAAACTTGTTTAAGAAATTTAATGGAGAATTTGGGGAAAGTTCAGCGACTAAAAGCTTTAGAGGTTTTGTTTTGTTTTCAATACAAAGGGAGAGGATGAGGAAAGAATGATGAGAGACTTCACAACTACAAATGAAAGAACCTGGCTTTAAAGACTGCAGTGTCTGTCCAGCCATTTAGGATGGATATCCCACGGTATTTTTGATGCCAGGGGAGAAAGCTTACCTAGATTTAGACACAGAATTGTGATCCTTGGGCCGGCCTAGTGGCACAGCCGTTAAGTTTGCACATTCTGCTTCAGCAGCCTGGGGTTCACTGGTTCGGATCCTGGGTGTGGACCTACCCACTGCTCATCAAGCCATGCTGTGGCAGGCGTCCCACATATAAAGTAGAGGAAGATGGACATGGATGTTAGCTCAGGGCCAGTCTTCCTCAACATAAAAAAAGAAAAGGAAGATTGGAGGCAGATGGTAGCTCAAGGCTAATCTTCCTCAAAAAAAAAAAAGAGTCATGATCCTCTTTCTCTAACCAACTGTGGCTTTCTGCAGGAAAGAAACCACACCCTAGCCTTGAGTATTAACTTCTGCTGCCAACCAGCCATGTAACCTTCCCCAATTCACTTTGTTTCTCTAGGTTTCAGTTTCCTTATCTGTAAAAAAAAAAAAAAAAAAAAAAAAAAAGTGGGTCGTACTAGATGGTTTTCATAGTCCAGGTCAGCTGTAGAATGCTTTCCTTGGCATTCACCACCCGCACCCATTTGCCCTGGATTCTTTTCCAGTCCCAAGTCTTGTTGCTTCAGTTCTTGCATCCTTCACGTCAGATAAGGTGACCTGGTTCTGCCCCACTGATCTGCACTTTTTCTCCTGGGGGCCTTTGCTTAGGCTCCAGATTTTCTTATCAGGAATGAGATTTTTCTAATTGTTCCAACCCCCAAGCATTTCTCTGTCTCTGGATCTCTCTGATTTAATTTGTACAGTCTTTGTTGTCTTTCACTGCTGTTCCATTTATCACTTGCTGCATTGCAAACCTCCCCAAAACTACCAACTTAAAACAACGACCACTGGGGCCAACCCCGTGGCCGAGCGGTTGAGTTCACGCGCTCCGCTTTGGTGGCCCACGGTTTCGCTGGTTCGGATCCTGGGTGCAGACATGGCACCGCTCATCAGGCCATGCTGAGGCGTCATCCCACATGCCACAGCTAGATGGACCCACAACTGAAAATATACAAGTATGTACTGGGGGCTTTGGAGAGAAGAAGAAGAAAAAAAATAAGATTGGCAACAGATGTTGGCTCAGGTGCGAATCTTTAAAAAAAATAAATAAATAAAACAACAACCATTAGGCTCACAATTACGTGAGTTAGGAATTGGGTAGGCATAGCGGGGATGGCTCATCTCTCTTCTGACATAACTGGGACCTCAGCTGAGGTGGCTCAAAGGACTGGAAGTAGCTAGGATAGGGACATAAGCCTGGAGCTTTGTTTCTAGCTGACAGCGAGATTCCTCTGTTCTCCATGTGGTATCTGCTGGGGCTCGAATGTCCAAGATGGCTTCTGCACTCATGTGAATGGTGCCTGGGCGGGGATGGCGGCTGGGGCTGACCACACGGCCTCTCCACGTGGCTAGGCTGGGCTTCCGCATTCATGTGAATGGTGCCTGGGCTGGGATGGCAGCTAGGGCTGACTGCACGGCCTCTCCACATGGCTAGGCTGGGCTTCCCCACAGGCTGGTTGTGTCAGGGTACTTGGATTTCTTACACCGTGGCTGGTTTCCCTCCGAGCACCCATTCCAAAAGTCGGAGTGGTAGAGGCAAGGACTTTTAGGACGAGGCCTTCAGAAGTCACGTGGTGTCACCTCTGCTGCATTCTGTTGCCTCCACAGGGCCAACCCAGGTTCACTGTGAGAAGGGACCACAGAAGGGTGTGATTATTGGGAGTAGTGGCTCACTGTGTGTGGAGGGAGGCATCTTTAGAAACTGGCTATCACAACTGTTAATCCTTCTGTGTTTTATTTTCATAACTAAAGTCTAAATTATTTGAAGTGAGGAATAATTTCTTTCACCTTTTATTGTCTCCACTCTCTCATTCTCTCTTCCCGGAGCAAAAAGAACAGAAACACCTTTTTTTTTTTTTTTTTTTGGTGAGGAAGATTGTCACTGAGCTAACATCTGTGCCAATCTTCCTCTATTTTGTGTGTGGGATGTTGCCACAGCATGGCTTGATGAGCGCTATGTAGGTCTATGCCCAGGATCTGAACCCACCAGCCCTGAGCCACTGAAGTGGAGAGCATGAACTTAACCACTACACCACTGGGCTGGCCCCCAGAAACATGTGTTTTATGGACACTGGACTAAAGACAGGATAAGCCCAATCCTGGCTGTGTCACTTACAAGCCATGGGACTTGAAAAACCGCTCAACCTCTCTAAGTCCAAGTTTCTTTATCTCTAAATTAGAGGTGGTGGTGGTGGTAATATAAGAGGTTTTTCCTCATAGAGCTGATATGGGAATGAAATAATGACATTGTTTTCACATCACTTGGAAAAATGGCCAGTATATAGTAAGCAACCAATAAATACCAGCTATGATTGTTGATTAAATTTATACCATTATCTTATGGTAATTTTTTCTGGGCAGTGTTGCCCAGAGGAAAAGGGAAAAACCCAAGCATTATTTTCCAGAATGAAAAAAAATTCTACAGATCACGATAATGGAGGCAACCAGCTCCACAGTGCCCATTCAGGCTCTGTTGCACAGGCTGGAGACTTCTGATGCCATGAAGACCTAAGTTTACATTTTCTTGTTTCTTCACGTCTTATCTAAAGAGAGAAACATCTAATTGGCTATGAATTATGCTTTTTTTTTTTTAAAAAAAATCACAATTAAAAGGCAGTTAAATACTGAAATGACCACGAAAAACAAGTGTAAATAGATAAAACCCACAAGGAAAAAAATTAATATGAAACAAAGAAAATGTTGATGTAGGAAAAGAGTATAAGTAAACTGAAGGATGAATGAACTCTTAATAGAGGATACGCAAAAAACCAGAGTCCAGAATGGAGCAAAGCAAAAGGAGAAGATTGGAAGAAGGATCCAAAGCTATGTCTTGGTTATGTACAACTGACAATAACATGCAGTAATTACTACCTGCATTTTAAACACTTGGGTATCTCGTTGAAAGAATTTATCCTTGGGGCTGCCCCATCACCGAGTTGTTGAGTTCTCGCACTCTGCTTCGGTAGCCCGGGGTTTTGCCGGTTCAGATCCTGGGCATGGACATGGCACCGCTCATCAAGCCACACTGAAGCGGCATCCCACATGCCACAACTAGAAGGACCCACAACTAATATATGCAGCTACGTACTGGGGTGCTTTGGGGAGAAGAAGGGAAAATTTTTAAAAAAAGAGAATTTATCCTTGTTTAGGGAAAAAGTGACTAATGTGAACTCTTCTGGGGAAACAGTATAAAACAATCTAGTCATGCTATTTTATAGAGAAGTGCCTGTAATGAGTGTACAATACATATAATCAACAGAAATTGTTTCAAATTGCAGGGGACCTATTTTTCTCCTACTTGTAGCTCATAGTTTTGTTGAGTGTTTTTTTTCCCCCACAAGAATTGTTTTCTTTTTGGTGGCTGCAATAATCAAAAGGCATTCAGGAAGATAGAGAGCCCTGGCAATGGGTTATGGGTTTTAAAAATACAGGCAAAATCATTGCTTTAAGACCCCTTGGTAAAGAAATGCCCGGAAATGACACTGCAGAGAAATCAAGAAGGAGGTTGTAGGGTTAATTTTGGGAACTGCAATATTGAGAAGAAGGTGAACATTCCAATCTATTTGGAAAGGTAGAGTGATGGCATTTTAGATTGGGGCTCCTAGAAACAGACTCTAAGAAGGACAATTGAGTGCAGATGGTTTTGGGGGCATGCTCTTGGGAGACAGACTTGTAAGAAAAGGAAGTGGAACTGGACAGTGGCCCACAATGCAATTGCAACCAAGATATATGCCAGTTCTACAGGTTGCTCTGGAGCTGGGGCGGCTTTCAGAGTTATCCCATTTTGAGGCAGAGAGCCAGACTTTGCATCCTGCAGTAGCCTTCTGGAGGGGGCAACTTTGGACAAGGCACTTTTCTGTGGTCACGGGCAATGCCCTGTGAGGGACACAACTGTGAGCCATCAGCAGTCTATATTCCCAGCATCCAAGGGTGGTCCAGGTCTTCTGATTGTTTTCTAGTCATCCACAGAATCTCTTCTTTATTGAAATATTACACACAGTAAGGGCACAAATCTTAAATATACAGCTCTAGGAATTTTTACATATGTATATACTGATGTAATTCCCACCCAAATCAAGATATAGACTAAATTTTCAGCACCCAGCAGGCTTTTTCACGCCCCCTCTCAGTCGATAACTATGCCCACGAAGGTAATCACTATGCTCACATCTATGACCATAGATTAGTTTGCCTTCATATAAATGGAAACATCTAGCATGGACTCTTGGATCTGGCTGTTTTGACTTAACATGCCTATGCGATTCATGCATGTTGTGTACAGCATTAGTTCATTCTTTCTCATTGCTGTGTAGCAATATTGAGTGAATATACTGCAATTTGTCTCTTGTACTCTTGATGGGCACTTGAATTGTATCCAGTTTGGGCTATTATGAATAATGCCTCTATGAACATTCTTGTACATGTCTCTGGATGGAAGGTTACCACTCATTTTCTGTTATATATCAGAGACAGGAATTGCAGGCTGTTAGGGCATACATATGTTTAGCTTTAGTAGATACTGCCAAAAAGTTATTTAAGGTGGTGGTACCAATTTACAATCCCATCATATTCTTTGATGACAAAAGAGGTGCATCTAAGTGACTGCTGCACAAGAGACTAAAGACATGTTTGCCCTGAGTCAAGGAAAAGATTAGTCAGGTTAAAAGAAACTAGATGTGACACTAAAAGTGACATAAAAACTTAAATCATATATTTTCCATAGATATTGTAGACACTGAAGTAATTTTGCAAGAGCATAAAGAATGTTAAGGGATTCCTCAAGATGTGGCTATAGGTCAGGTGCCCGGGACCTATGCTTCTGTTCCTTAGAAACAGAGACTGAGACAAGGATTTGGACCCACGTGATTTATTGAGAGGGCATCTCAGGAGAAATCTGTAAGGGAGGAAGTGAAGGAGGCAGAAACGGGAAGAGCTGAGCAAGGATGTGGGTTCGGGAAAATCGAGCCTTGGCCTGATCCTATAAGGAACTCTGGAGCATAAGCCACACTGGAGTCGTCTGTCCCTTTAAGGAGGTATGTACCTGCTGTCAGTCCTCATGGTTGCGGGCCTGGTGGGGTGTGATGGTGTGGTAATTGCTTCCTGGAATCTCCCATCAGTCTAGAGCAGTTGTTCTCAACTGTGGGCAGTCTTGTCCCCTAGGAGACATTTGGCAAGGTCTGGAGATATTTGTGGTTGTCACCACAGCAGAGCTGGAACTGGCTCTGAGAAATTACAGGGCAGAAATGCTGCTACACATCTTACAATGCACTGAATAGCCCCCCGCAACAAAGAATTATCTGGCCCCAAATACCTGAGGTGGAGAAACTCTGGGCAAGGGCAATTCTTTAGAGAAGGGGTCAGGGGCAAGCCATTAACAGCACTTGCTGTTAGTGACTGATGGGTTCCCTGGTTCCCTAAAGGGTATCTGGGCAGGGCATCAAAACAGAACCTTCTGGGGGCCGGCCCCGTGGCCGAGTAGTTAAGTTCACAGGCCCCGATGGGCGGCCTAGGGTTTCACCAGTTCAGATCCTGGGTGCAGACATGGCACTGCTCACCAAGCCATGCTTGAGGCAGCGTCCCACATAGCACAACGAGAAGGACCTACAACTATGTACTGGGGGGCTTCGGGGAGAAGAAGAAGGAAAAAAAAAAGATCAGCAACACATGTTAGCTCAGGTGCCAAACTTTAAAAAATTCCCAAAAAGCCCCAGAACCTTCTGCAGATGTCTTTTAGATACATGACGTTAAACAATGAAGGGAGCTCAGCATGCTGGTTGGTGAGCATTCCCATGTTATCTGCATTTCATCTCCTGGGATGGGACTAGCATTTTGAAATATATGTTGCTAAGCCCTTAGCCACACACTGCACAAAAGTGTTTTCAAAAAACTTACTGGAGTCAACTGTAGCCAGTTCAGATTTTCTTCAGACATTTACTGAGCTTGTATAAAATTGGAATTGGACTGAAGCCTACCTAAAGTACCCATTACTGTGATCTGTTATTGCCAACGCTGCGTTCTTGAACAACTGTAACTTGAATGGGCTGAAGGTTTGGGGCAAGGATCAATAACACTTGTGCTTAACTGTAAAAGGGTTTACAAAACACCAGTGTCAGACTCGCGGTCTGCTCTGTCCCTCTATAGCCTGCTGTCACAAAACTGTCCCTTAAACTTTTTTTACAATCCAGTATTTATCTGTGAGTTATGCATGAATTCATCCAAGCCCTCTTAGAAGCAGTTTATAACATGGAATTGCAAAACTCAGGATATCTAGTCCCGTCGTATTGACTATTGTTATATGAAAGGATAATGTTTTTCAAACTTCAAAATGTATCTAGTTTCTATTCTAAATTTTGTATTTTTTTTTTTTTTAAGGATTTCTTCCTTCCTTCCTTCCTTTCTTTTTTTGAGGAAGATTAGCCTTGAGCTAACATCTGCTGCCAATCCTCCTCTTTTTGGTGAGGAAGACTGGCCCTGAGCTAACATCGGTGCCCATCTTGTTCTACTTTATATGTGGGACACCTACCACAGCATGGCTTGCCAAGTGGTGCCATGTCCGCACCTGGGATCCGAACTGGCAGACCCTGGGCCACCGAAGCGGAACGTGCACACTTAACTGCTGCACCACTGGGCCGGTCCCTAACGTTTGTATTTTTATTCTTGTTTTGTGATCTCTGTTTATTATTCTGCTATTGGTTTCATTTTTTTCCTCTCTCAAAGGGAATCATAACCTTATTTCATTTTATTTTATTTACTTTTATTTTGAGGAAGATTAGCTCTGAGCTAACATCTGCTGCCAATCTTCCTCTGTTTGCTGAGGAAGACTGGCCCTCAGCTCACATCCGTGCCCACCTTCCTCTGCTTTATACATGGGATGCCTACCACAGCATGGCTTGCCAAGCAGCGCCATGTCCGCACCGGGATCCGAACCAGCGAACCCTGGGCCACCGAAGCGGAATGTGCGCACTTAACTGCTGCGCCCCGGGCTGGCCCCTTATTTATTTCTTAAGAGATACAATACTAACACTGAGAAATAAGAAGGGTACAATTATGTTACAATATTCTTGACAAAAAAGTAGTCAATGGAAATATTATAATACTATGTTAGGTGGAAAAAAGTGAAAATACAGAGTATGATGCCACTTTTGTTTAAAAATCTTTCTATACTTTTATGAATAGAATAAAACTCTGAAAAGATGTATACCAAAATAGCAACAATTGTTAAGGTGTAGTCTGCAAGTTGTGTGTAAGATCCCACCACTTCCCCAAAATGGCTCAGAGAATGAACTAGAGTTATAAACAGCTTATTCAGGAAGCTATTTCCAACTGAGGTTAAAACTCTATTCTCTGAGTTAACATTGTCTTACTCACCTATACGCATGCCACCTTCTGGAAACAAGGAGCATTTCACCATTTAATGACTAACAATAGAACTTTGTGATAAGGCTGAAATTGGAATTGTTTATAGAAAACATTTTTTAAATTTAACATTTAATTTTGAAACTTGTGGATCACAATCAAATTTGTTAGACCAAAAGAGGGCTGATTTAATATCAGAGATGGCAAGTCATATACTTGTCCTCAATAAATTGGCCATGGAAAAAACTATTTTTAAAATAGTGAAAAGCTATCCAAAAGTAAGCCTTAAGGAAATGGAAAAACAAATAAAAGAAATCCAACAACTTAGAATGCTCAAAAAATGATGAACAATTTCATTCCTGTTTGTTTTCCCTCTAAAGCAGAGTTAACATGAAATGCTGAAATAATGTATTTATTTTAAAGCAATGTCTATATCTAGAAACATGAACTCAACTGGATCTATGAATCACTATTGATATGTCTAAAAAAGTACCCAAGAAAAATAATAAGGCTGCAGATTGACATTTACAGTGTGATAATGTACCCATGCATACCAAAACATAATGTAACAGGGTACCTAGAAATGTATATAGAAACATAAAAAGGTCTGCAAGGGTAGCTAGACGGATCACCTTTGGGGAAGCAGAAGAGAGGACCAACGTTGGACAGTAGTCAAGGGAACTTTATCTTGACTATTTTTTTTTTTTTTGAGGAAGATTAGCCCTGAGCTAATATTCGCCACCAATCCTTGTTTTTTGCTGAGGAAGATTGGCCCTGAGCTAACATCCGTGCCCATCTTCCTCTGTTTTATATGTGGGATGACTGCCACAGAATGGCTTGAAAAGCAGTGTGTAGGTCTGCACCCGGGATCTGAACCAGCGAACCCTGGGCTGGTGAAGCAGAGCATGCGAATTTAACTGCTATGCCACTGGGTTGGCCCCTTGACTGTTTTTTTTTTTTTTGAGGAATTTTAGCCCTGAGCTAACTGCTGCCAATCCTCCTCTTTTTGCTGAGGAAGCCTGGCCCTGAGCTAACATCCGTGCCCATCTTCCTCTACTTTATATGTGGGATGCCTACCACAGCATGGCGTGCCAAGCGGTGTCATGTCGGCACCTGGGATCCGAACGGGCTAACCCAGGCCGCCAAAGCAGAACTTGCGAACTTAACTGCCGTGCCACCGGGCCGGCCCCGTTGACTATTTTTTAAAAAAGAGAATGAACTTAAAACTTGTGTAATTTACCACAAATTAGAAAGGCAAAAGTATTTTTATAGAAATTTACTTTTGTAGAAATACAAAAGTAAAATGAACTATAGCTTGCAAATAAAACAACAACAAAGACCTGCTATATAGTTGCAATTATCAGTGTCTTGTGATACAGCAGATGCAATATATATTTCTTATAAACAATAGTGGCAAGGAACCCTATAGTCTGTTTATCTGTGTTGTAATCCTATGTGTGTGTGTGTTTGCCAAACACAGAATAAAATATCTAGGAAGTGCACAGCCCTGCTTTGTAAACTGCTTTCTTTCTTTTTTTTTGAGGAAGATTAGCCCTGAGCTAACTGCTGCCAATCCTCCTCTTTTTGCTGAGGAAGGCTGGCCCTGAACTAACATCCATGCCCACATTCCTCTACTTTATATGTAGGATGCCTGCCACAGCATGGCTTGACAAGCGGTGCGTAGGTTCCCACCTGGGATCCAAACCAGTGAACCTGGGCTGCTTATCGGAACGTGCAAACTTAACCACTGTGCCACCGGGCCAGCCCCTGTAAACTGCTTTCAATTAGAGTCTCCTCGTGGATAGCCCAGCTTCAGCCTCAGTTAATTCTCTCGCATTAATAATTTAAAAATATTAATGCTTGTGACCTACAGGAATGAGGTCCCATGGTAGATGTAAAGACTCTTTCTAGAGAAGCTAATTTGGAACGATCCAGCCAAAGGCCTATCTCCAGGGACTTTTTGAGGCTTTACTAATTCCAAGTTTGCATCAATTCCTTTTCAACATAGAGTGCCTGCTATTTGTAAGGCTCAGTGTGGTCTAAAGCAGGGAGGCTTGACCTTAGAAGGTGAAACAAGTTGGGTAGGTGGCAATATTAGGAGTCAGCTCTGTAGTATTTGAGGGGCTGTGCCCAGGAATCAGTCTCATTTGGGTTTCAATTCCCATTGCACCATTCACTAGCTGTGTAATTCTGTGCAAACCATGGGGATATATAATGCCTACTTCATAGAGCTGTCAGGAGGGGAAAAGGAGATCATTATAAAGGATTTGGTGCAGTGCTGGCACATAATAAGTACTCAGTTAATCCCTCTGCTACCCAAGGACTGGATGAATGTGTAAAGAATACTCTTCACGGAGTCGGCCAGTGGCACAGCAGTGAAGTTCGCACGTTCCGCTTCAGTGGCCCAGGGTTCGTCGGTTCAGATCCCAGGTGCGGACATGGCACTGATTGGCAACTCATGCTGTGGTAGGCATCCCACATAGAAAGTAGAGGAAGATGGGCATGGATGTTAGCTCAGGGCCAGTCTTCCTCAGCCAAAAAGAGGAGGATTGGCAGCAGATGTTGGCTCAGGGCTAATCTTCCTCAAAAAAAAAAAAAAAGTACTCTTCAAATTGTTTTACACATAACCTCTTAATTTGTCTTTATCAAAACTCTTAGGTTTAAGCAGAGTGGTTTTTACTTTGACATTTTTATTTTATTTGCTCCTGTTCGTATGTTTTTCTGAGTCCTAATTAATTTTCAAGACTCATAAAAAATTGGAGGTTGAAAAGGTTTTTGAGGTTATCTGGTTCACTGTCCCAGGAGATGATTTTCACCCCCTTTCCGGTGAGATTTTAAAACCAGGAAGTAAATACTATTTCTTGGGCTATTCTAGTTACTGGTGAAATAACAGGAAGTAAAGTGAGAGGGAAGGAAGGCCAAGGGAATATGTATGGGCTGAGGGAGACTGGTGAGAGACGCAGTGGGAAAGTATGAGGAGCACACACTAAGGAGGGGAAATGCAAGGAAGAGAAGGAAAAGAGACAAAAAAAAAAAAAAAGAAAGAAAAAGGACCTTGAACAAGTGCAAGGAGAAGAGTGAGAAAAGGGAAAGAGGGGAAAGCATAGAGCGACCCCAATTTGTCACTGCAGGCACCAACAGGAGTTTGAGTCACACGTTCTGGGTTCTGATAATTGTAAAATGCACGAGTATAGGACATATTGCTTAAGCCCTCCGACTCACGTTCTTTGGAGTTTATAGCGCAGATTAAATGAGATTAGCGGGATGGACGCTCTGTAAACAAGAGAACTCTACTCAAATAATTAGGAAGGGGAGAGAAAGTGGCAGAAAAACAGAGGGAGGGGCATGAAGAGGGGGAGTGGGGGGAAAGGGATGGGAGAGAAATCGGGGGAGAAAGGCAGAGAGGGAGAAAGGGAAATTGTTGAAAACGCAGGCGAGAACTAAGGAAACCGCAGCAACGATGCTCCTGTGGCTTCTGCGGCGACTGCTCCAGCACATCTAGCGTTGACAACTTGCCAGATACGTTGTTAGAGCTTTACATGCATAATTTCATGCTTTCCGCTCAACATCTCTACGGGGCTAGGCTCTAGTATTATTCTCACTTTATAGAAGAGATATCTGAAGCATAGAGAGGTTTTGTAACTTTCCCAAGGCAGCTGAGAAGTGGCCAAGAAGGGATCAAACGCAGGTCTATCTGCAAAGCCAATGCTTGTTAAAACCATCTCTAAGAACCTTGAAAGAGGCTTGGTGGGTCTAAGGTGGGCTCTTGTCCGGGTGCTTCCAAATTACGCCCTCAGTTCAATTTCAGCGCACCAAGCCTTACTCGCCACGCCCTTTCTCCATCTCGCCACTAACAGCGTCCCGTCTCCTTGGAGATCGGCGTGGGGCGGGACTTCCTCTCTCACGCAGGAGCAATTCCGTCTTGAGCCGGAAGCGCCGAGACTAACAGTGCGGCTACCAGCGCGTGGGGAGCTCTTGGAGGGTTTGAGTGGCGGGTCTGCCGCGGCAGTGAGAGTGACAGACCTGGGCGCCTGAGTCTGGCGCGGCGATGCTGACCCCGGCGTTCGACCTCAGCCAGGACCCCGACTTCCTGACTGTCGCCATCCGCGTGCCCTACGCCCGGGTCTCCGAGTTCGACGTCTACTTCGAGGGGGTCGACTTCAAGTTCTACGCCAAACCGTACTTTCTCAGGCGAGTTCCCGGTGTCTAGCCGAGGGAAGAACGTCTTTTGGGGATTCATTCATTCATTCATTAGATACCTGCTTATCGAGGGAGGATGACAAAGCGAGGGGCATGTCTAGATTTCACGACTGCCTTTTCCCAAGATCTTTCGGTCCTGAGGAAGTGCCCTCTCCCAGGCGTGCGCTCCAGATGCTGCACAAGTTCATTCCCTTCTTAAGCCTTCTTAAATCCCCACGTTAAAGAGATTTCGGAGCCTCTTCCAAACCATGTTTGGGACCATGTCACCTTCCTTTTCTGTTCTTTCTTTTCCTTGCCTCGGGACAGCGCGCGCTGCCCGGTCCATTTGACTTTTCTCAGTCCACGTTCTGTTTATCGACCTGTTGGCTGACCGCTACCTGGTGAAATTCTCGCCTTCCTTGCCCGCTTGACACCAAAGTAGCCTCGTTCTCCTACCTCCTCGTCGTCTGCTACTTCTCTGTTTGATTTTGCCCCTTAATTGTGGTTGTCGTCCCCCACGTCTCAGTGAGGGGCCTTCAGCACTTGTCTGCCTGCGTTTTCTCCCTGCGGAACCGTAAGAACAGTGGTAACAGGTAACAGTTACTTCTCACCTTCCAGGTGGGGAGCAAACAATGCATTATGTGCTTTATGTGCATTATCTCATTTAATCTTGACAGTGATCCTTGGAGGTAGGCATTATCATTAGCCCCACAATTCGTGCTAAACATTGTCAGTCCCTTGGCCCCTCCCCTTTCCTAAGCGGGAAAATCCATTCTCCTAATCTTTCCCATTCAAATGTAGCTCCAGCCTACCTTTCCTGCCTGGTATTTTCCTGATACAAACCTTCCTCTTAAGTCAAGTTGATTCCTTCACTGGGCTTGAACTAGTTTCGCTCATATTTCTATTAGGACTAACTTAATTCACCTACTTGAATATACTGCACTTCCCTGTTTCCTTACTCATTTATTCGTTTGATTTGTTTATCAAGGTAATGGTATACACCAGGCTCTGTTGTTGTTACTGGGGCTGTAATGGTGCCTCATGTAGTTTACATTTTAGTGGGGAGAGAAAAATAATAAATACACATATAACTACAAATTGTGGTAAGTGCTCTAAAAGGAAATAAAGTGTGCTGATAGAGAATAAGAGAGCCTGTGTTAATCTAAAATGGCCAGGGAAAGCCTTTCTGAAGAGGTCATATTTAAGCCAAGACGTGAAGAACGGGAAGATGATGATGGTGGGAGCAAACACTTACTGACTTTTTACTCCAGCTTAGTGCTTCATGTGGATTATCTCATTTGATTTTAGCAAATCCTACTAAGTATGTTCTGTTATTTACTCATGTTCCAGATGATGGATCAGAGATTCAGAGAAAACTTGTTAAATGAGACAGCATTGTAAGATAAAATAAATACAAAAAAATTAAAATTTCAAAGTAAAAACCACTGTGCATAAGTCTGGGAGTGTTGATGAAGGCAGAATCTGAGGTTATGTGTGAAAGAATTTAAAGAGTTCTCTTCACTCAGGTTCATCCATTCCTTGGGTAGCAGAGGCTTGGGAGCTGGGCACACCTGGGTCTCAGCACACTTACAGTTCTGTGACTTTGGGCAAGTTGTTCAGTCTCAGTTTCCTAGTCTGTAAAGTGGGACTAATATTAGTGATTTTAAAGAGTTGATGTGAGGATTGAGATGATGCATGCATAGTCCTTATTACCATGCCTGGTAATTAACCATGTGTTCAATAAACAGTAGGTGTTATTATTTGTTAAGGGCCTGCTGTTCCAGTTGTCTGTTGCTGCATAAACAATCAAACTTAATGGTGTAAACTAACAATCATTGAAGTCCCTATCCTGGTTTCTACATGTCAGGAGTTTGGAAAGGGCTTGGCTGGGCTTGACGTCTTTCATTCAGTTGTGATCACGTGATGGCTGGACCTGGAACAACAAGGGCCTAAGCAGCTGGGGCTGGTGGGGTGAGAGGCGGAGGGCACCTCTCTTTGTGTAGTTTCAGGACCTCCCTGTGTGGTCTTTGTGTGGTCTAGTTTTGATTCCTTTGGGGAGTCGGACCACTAACAGGGTAGCTTGAAGATTTCAAGAGGGAGTATTCCCAGTGAGCAAGGCAGAATCCATGTCACCTTTATATGACCCAACCTCAGAAATCACAGTGTCACTTCTGCTTTATTGTGTTGGTTAAAACAGTTCCAGAAGTTCTTAATTCAGTTTTAAGTGGAGGGGACATAGACCCCACTGTTGGGAGGAGTCCCATGAGATGGGCCATGTTTGAAAATGCAGTTTGCTTCAGTACATCAAAGACTGATAAAGCCTCGCCGCTCCTTGAGCAACTGAGAGTCCAGCAGGGGAGGAACAAATATGACTTCACTATTGCACAGTAAGAATTGAGCTCTGTACTTATAAAGAGTTTAGGAGAAGGGAGTTGATAATAACAGCTTACATCTTCTGAGTGCTTACCAATACTGTACCAGCCACTGAGCTCTTTGTATTATCATTTCCTTCTCACAGTAACCCTGGGATAGATCCTGTTATTTTTCCCTTTTTACAGATGAGGAATCTGAGCCTTGAAGTTAATTAACTTGTACAAGGAAAGTTACAAAGCTGGTAAATGGCAGAGCCATGTAATCAATTCAGATTCTGATAGTAAAGTTAGTGTTTGTAACCATTATAATAAGCTTGATTTATCCATAAACTGACTCTTTATACTGGGCCCAGAAGGGATCTTGGTTCGGAAAATGCATTGTAGCTCCAGGAAACATTGGGATCCAGGGTGACCAGGGTGTGAAGCCCTGGGCCTTTTGGGGTCTGCCAAATTTATCATTGTTATTATTATTATTACTGTTAGAGTAGGAAGCAAGGGAGAGGGGATTATGAGAGGAAATGAGACTCATGAGGCTCAGATTGTAAGTCTGGAACGGAATGGTGCTGGCCTGATGTGCCACACTGATGAGTTTAAATTATCTAGTCGGTGTTGGGCAGCCATAGAAGCTTTTTCAAATGGAAAAGTGGTAGACTTCAGTTTTAGAAAGTTCTTTTGGGGCCTCAGTGGAAGACTGACCGAACCCAGGGTAAAGCTGGAAACAGGGAAATCAGTTCATTTCCTTTAGGCTGAAAGAGGGGAAATCCCCATATAGTAATAATGAGATTTGAGAAAAACACTTTTGCTTTCTACTATTTTTTAAGTATTAATTTGTCCAATATAAACAGTTGGTTTTGTTGTTTTTTTATTGTTTTCCAGTTTTTGTTTGTTTGTTTCTTTTTTTTTTTGGAAGCCAATTAGTCTACCTTTATTGAGCTCCTGCTGCATCAGGCATCAGGTCTATGAATGACCCTCATTCGTTAGGAAGGGGAAAGTACTATAACCCGTGATAACTAATAGTTGCTGTGGCTTTTCTTTTTAAGTCTCTATTTTATTGGTGACTGGGGGTATTCAAACAGAAAGATGAGTCATCTCTGATTTCTTTCTTCTTAGCTGGGGAAGAAATCTACTTGTTTAGTTTATAAAGTGCTAAAGAAATGCTCAGGAATTTCCATTTAAAATGGTTGATAGATTTCAATGGTAAATGTTGACCTCCTTGATAATTACTTATGCTCCTTTGTAATTAAGGACTTCATGAGACCTTATATTAAATCTACAGATTAACCCTTCCTGGAAGAATTGTAGAAAATGGAAGTGAGCAGGGGTCCTATGATGCTGATAAAGGTATTGCCTTTGGGATTTTTGTTAGTTTTTTCTTTGGATTCTTCCTGTTGGACTAACTACAGAAACATCCTTCAGGATGCCACGGTGACCTGTAGATGTTTTGCTAGTGCAATCTGTCTCTGTCAGTCTTTATTGTTTCTTAATGTCCACTGCCTGTTATTGATAGATTTAGTAACCATTACAGTTTCTACAAATTCTTTAAAATGTTTCACAGTATTCTTCAGAGTAAAGTTAAATTAGTTAAATACCGTGGTTCTATTTTCTAGTAGTTTTGTTTCCTACTTCCCCTAAATTTAGTAAGTGTTTAAAAGTAAAAAAAATGTGTAAGACGATAAAAGATGTAGATGATTTTAGCTGTGAATCAAATCTTTCTTGTACAGTTTTCATACTTAAAATTTAATAACATGTAGGTGAGAGAGAAACTGTCCATAGGTGACATTTGAAGGCTGATTGAATTTTCTTCTCATGATTAATAAGCCCTTCATTTCAGCTACCCATGAAGCCATTTATTTCCCCTTCATAGAAGCCACCGGGTTTCCCTTTGTCACTGGATCTGGAATAAGAATACTTTGTGTACTCTTGTCTAATTTATTCAGTGAATATTTACTGATCTTAGTGAACTAGCGTAAGGGAAGAAAAATGGGATGAAAGAGTTAAATGACAGAGTTCTAACCTATAACACAATATAATTAATGTGATAATGAAGTGTAATGAAACTGCCTTCCTAGATAGTAAATCTGCTTTTAATTGCAGATAAGTTGCATGTTGAAACAAAGTTATTAAACTTTAAAAGTAGACGGGGGTTTAGGAAGGTTGTATATATGGAGATAGTTGGCTTGAGATGTATTTTATGTATTAGAATACAGTTCAGTACACTAAAATGTTCTAAAACGTGAGAGGAGTAAGTAATGTACTAAGTTCATAGGAGAGCCTGGATGAAGTGGGTAAACCCACTGAAGGAAAGAAGTACAGAGATGGAATTTGAGTCCACCTGAGACTTTACGATATATCTCTTGAGATATCAAAGAATTTTATTAAGCTGTAATTGCTTTAATTAAGATTTTGTGTATTTTTGAAACTACTGCTATTCTCCATTGGATTAGATATCCTGATTTCCCCCCACCTAGTCCAAAAATAAATTTTATAAGTAGCTACTGGTTAACTACGTTATAACCTTCTCAGGCCATTGAGTTTTAGAAATTTTGACTTGGACTTTTAATAGGATCAATAGGTGCAGGTGATACTGCGTAAGACTAAAGCATTCTGCAGTTTTAACGGATTAATTTCTTAGAGAGGTGACAGCTGAATCAGTGGAGCTCTAGGAAATAGAATTATATTTTAGCAAAATATATATATTTCTTAGATATATTTGTGAAGTCTTAGAATATTTTCATCTAAGCATAAAATAAATTTATCTTTAAGGTATTTTTACCATTCGATTGCCCAAAGAAACTCCTGGCCAGCATTTTGAGGGGCTGAACATGTTAACTGCTCTTCTGGCGCCAAGAAAATCCAGGACTGCAAAACCACTTGTGGAAGAAATAGGTATGTGTCTTAGAATTGGGAGGAAATAAAGATGGAATATCTGGATTGCTGTGTGTTTCTAGGGGAAAGGACATATAGCAAATAGGAGAAAATACTTCAGGTGACAAGATAAGGAGGTCATGTAAAAACATGTGAAAATAGCTTATTTGGTGACATGTAATTTAAAGACATAAAGAACTCTATTGAACCAGTGGGTCAGTCTCTTTTTTGGACCAACTGAAACAGCATCTGTTTTTGGCAAAACATTGGCCTCTTGAGCTAACATCAGACATGTACAGTTCAATAAGTTACATAAAGTGACCGCCACCTAGGTCAAGAAGTGGAGCATTTCCAGTACCCTGCGGTGCTGCTCTGTCTCCTCCTGCTTACTTCTCCCCTTCTCCTCTCCAGGGTAACACTTCCCTCAGTTTTGCCTCTTTTCGAACTGTATATATAATTCGTACAGTTGTGTTCTTTTTTGTCTGGCTTCTTTCACCTAACATTTTTGTGAGATTTATCCATATATAGCTGAGGTCCGTTTGCTTTCATTGCACTTATTTATACATCCTACTATTGACGGACCTTTGGGTTGGTTCCATTTTTGGCTATTAAGACTAGCAGGGCTGTGCATATTCTTATGGCTGTCTTTGGTGCACGTGAGCAGGCGTTTTTCCCTATACTTTTTCTTCCCCAGGTTGTACCTAGGAAATCCAATATTTCAGCAAATTAATATTTAACACGTTTAGGTGCTTCTGAGGTTCCTGAGGAGGGAGTAGAAGATGACGAGGACGAGTTTGACTGGGAAATTGAGCAGGTCCCCTATGAAGAGGCGTCCGAAAGAGCTTTGAACCCACAGTGCCACTATGGATTTGGGAATTTGCGGTCAGGAGTGTTTCAGCGGTTACAGGTATGCTCTCTCGAAAAGACCTTGCTATAGGGTGCTACCGTCTGGATGCCTTAACTTCAGTTCTGCTCATACTTGGAGGTTTTTGTGAAGACGGTAGCCGGTGACGTATTTGGAGCACAAAGCGCAGCCCCTTGCATGGAGCCGTTACACAGATGTTCGCTCCGTTCTGTGGTGTTGGCTGTTCTGCCCGCTCTTACTGTGCTTATGGTTGTAAGATGTCTTGTCACTTTCTTTTTTTCTCCACTTTGTTCAGTATTCTAGACATGAGGTTTCAATAGTACAAAATGGAGCCTCTTTCTCCTCTTACTTCCTGGAAAGCTTTATGTTTTATACTTCTGAAAAATGAAAGTCATGTACTTATGGCGTGATGTCTCTTCTGTTTTATATCTATTAATGAGACAGAATGTTCCCGATGAGAATGAGTTTGTGTCTTTTGACCAAGTTGTTTTGTCCTTGGTGTACAGTAGGCACTTTTCTCTCTTTACTCTTCCTCAGGGTTGAATGTAACCTCTTGTTAAAACGCGTTCATTTGTCCATTAGGCTAAAAAGGAATGACATCACTCTTTCTCAAACAAGGTAAGAAATTCTACTTTATTTTAGGCTATATAGGGAGATTGAAATGAATGAAATGGAGAAGAGAGATTTTGGGTTATTTTGTACTTAGGTTGTTTTATAGGAAATGCATCCCTGGAATGTTAAATGATGAAAGGGTTTGTGAACCACTAACTTGAGGTCTTAATGTTTTTTTTAAAATGAAACAGCAATGAGTGGTTTTTATTTTTACTTCATTCCTGTCTGGGTAGAGGACGTTAAACCCATTCAGAACGTGGTTTATTATAGTAAGACATACTGGAATCTTCTAAGGAAAGGTAAAGGACCTAAGTTTTAGTCCTACTCTACCTCTGTTTGGATTTGGGATGCAAGGCCAATTATTTGATCACAAACCAGTTTTGTCTCCTCTTTGTAAAATAGGGATAAATTTGCTCACCTACTTTATAAGGCCATCAAGAAAATTTAAGGAGATGCCACGTTATGAAAACTCTTTGAAAAAGAGTAAGATGCTAGAAAGACCTCTGCCCTTAAATATGTAGAATGTCCTCGAGACTCCTTAAAGGGAGCAAAATTGGGATTTACTTAAGAGCACATAACGCTGATGAGATCCTTCCTTCAAACCTTATATGCTCCTCCGCTGAATTGTGGTCTCCCCGTGTTCTCTCTCCCTGCCCACATTCTCTGCTCGTCTCTGAGGCGGTGAGAACAGAGTCAGTTTTGTCTACAGCAGAAGCTACAGTGAATGGAGCTCAGTAGTTTGGCCGAGAGCAGGTTGTGGTCAGTCTGTTTTGGGTTTGCTCGTCTCAAGTGCTGTATGAATGGTAGTAAGTACAGATTGTACATTCAGGGTGAAAGTGCCTCCTCAGGCCGGGGAACTTGGTTTCTTGGTTCCTGCTGCTGTTGAGGGAAGGTCCTTTCAAGGGGTTTCTGCCCGGTGTGAGAAGATGCAGGAATGCCATAACATGAGCCTGGGCCAAGTCCCTGTTAGGTCGGGAGTTCTTGTATCTATTGAAAATGTTCACTAAGTGAGTAACTTAGGTTGATTTAGGAAAGAGGTTATATTCTTTATATCTTTTCCAATGTCTTAAGGAGTGTATCCAATCTCTAGATACGTATTACCCAGCTTAAAGAAGAAAACATTACCAGCATAGTTGGAGCCCTGTGTGTCCCTTCCTGAGGGCATCCCTCTATTTTCCCCTTGGAAATGAACCACTGAATTGAATGTTTATTATGTATTTCTGAGCATTTAGCTTGATGCTAAAATCTAAAATCATTAAATTGTTCTTCAAATTTTGATTGAGTGAACATTGCTATTCTAAACAATTTGAATGCCTGTTTTCCTCAATGTAGGAAAAAAAGGCTGTGCAAGTGTGGAAACTCTAAGGGGTAATGTCGATAGTAATACAATAGTAGTACAGGTTTATTAACCCATGTGTGCACTATTGGGATCACAGAGTTCTGAAACTAACAGCTTTTTAATGTTTAGCTTGGTGGCAAAGCTGATCTGATGTGAGTCTTTTAGTAGTTATTTTTTTTTATCCCACTTAGTGTGCATTTTCAGAAATTTTGCTGAAATAGTTACATATTTCAATATGGGGTGCTGCCCCAGACTTCTTATATGGGGTTAAATAAAATATGGTAGGTATGTGTACCATAGTACTTTTCTAAACTCTTCAAAGAGTCTGAATCCTGAAGCTCTCCCCTCTGCAGGGTATTTGGGTAACAGAATGGACCTCTAGTGTCTGGGCAGCAACTGCTAACAGCTATTGAGTGTGTCCCTGTGCCAGGCGCTGTGCTGGGCTCTTGTGTGTATCGGCTCCATATTAACCATTCCATCATGACATCATTTCTGGTAGATGTGCACATTTTACCAGTGGACAAACCAATGGACGTATATAGTTTTTAAAGATTATTGTGTTTTCTTACATGAATTAAATTTGAGGACTGTGGTGTCATTCGTGACAATTAGGAAATACCAGAACTTTCAAAAATCATATGTGAACCAAGGATGCCAAGAACTAAAGGACACTCTCTTTGGAGTATTAAGGTAGATGTGTTTTATGAGAGAGTGCCACAAAAATCTTACATAATGCTATTACTTGCAGAGTTCTCTTGCATTTATAACTGCGCTATTTGTGACATTCATACGACGTGCTTAAAAACTGAGTGATCCTGTAGGATTAACAATATGACCCTTTTTCTACTAGTAAATCAGCCAAAAGAAACTGAAACGATTACTGCATAAATAAGAGCTTTAAGAAACTTCACCATTTTCTCAAATAATGTTTTCTCACAAGTTTAGAGTTTCTCTAGTTCTGCCTTTGGATGAGAAAATAGTCATAAAGTTTTGTTGACTACTCATATTTTACTAGTATTTTTACAGTCTCTTTTTTTCCCTCTTAAATGAAAAATAGCTTTATTTTCTCTTATGATAAAAGCAAAATATATTCGTTATAAAAATATAATATAACAAAGAAAGGAAAACATCATCCATAGTTCTAGTATCCAGATATCTTCTCTTAATTGAATGATTTAACCCTTTGTCGGGGGGGGGGGGGCTCTAGTCATTCATTTTTTCCCCCTTCCAAGCATTTACATAGGGTTTGCTTGTGAACTTCTGTACTTTATAATGAGAAGAAAATAAACATATTTTTTGTTGAAACAAATTTCCTTTCAATATCCCACACCCCATACACACACACGCACGCACGCACGCACGCACGCACACACACACCCACCCATATCCCTTCTTTTTTTCCTTTCTGAAATTGCTGCCAGCCACCAGGGCGCCTTTGGAAAACTGCCCTGGCTGCTCAAAGTCAGGGCTTCACAACAAGCTTCTGGCAGTGGCGGCTGCCAGCAGCAACAATCCTAGAGGCTGTGGGCGCCAACCCAGCAAGCTCCCGGGACCACTGCTGCCAGCAGCCGCAGGCCTCTGGCTTGCTGGCCTCTCCTTCCCTCAGCTGCACTGGGGACCTGAGGCTGTTGTTTCCAGGAGACCTGCTGGCCAGATGTGCACACAGTTCTTCGTTTTCCTTGGCTAGTCTCTGCCTTAATGCTGCCGAAATGTACATAAGCCTGATTTCAATCCTACAGGACCTTTTCTTGGCAATGCCCATCTTTAAATAGCTCTGATAACAGCGGCCTCGTAATGCTCTTTTTTAAAAAAGAGAATCACTTTTTTCCTGCTGTAGTGTAACATTTCTCATCCTCTTTTCTTCCTCCCCTTTGGTTGAATGATGCCTTAGACAAATTTCTCTACTTTGCTTTTTAGTTTGTTCCAGTTTCTCTTGAGGGTTCAGTTTGAACAGGGCCACTGTGTGTGATTGTGCCGAGGGCGAGCCTGTGTGGGGCTTGTACTGCTTTGCACAGTCACGTTCTACCGGGTACAGACGCATAGCTGTATGTGGAGGCCTGAGTCTGGAGGCAAGGGGGCAGAGGAGAAGGGAGGATGACTGCCTTCCGACCATTTAGTTCTCGTTCCCATGAGAAGAGGGACCGTGTCTGTGTGTTTATTGCTGGAGCTTCAGCACCCAGAACAGTGTCTAGCCCAGAGCAGGCCCTCAGGCACTATTCGCTGAATGAATGATTTAATACTGAACATGGGCACAGTGCTGGGGGTACAGTAAGGAAGAAGATGGTCTAGACCCCTGCCCTCATGGAATGTTCTAGTGGAGAGAGAGACAGTCATCATGTAAACCACAAACAAACAAGATAATTTCAGATAGTGACAAGTGAAGGAAAAGGATGGGGCGCTGTGAGAGACTGAAGGGTCCTCCTTTGGCTGGGATGCCCAGAGAAGGCCCCTTTGAGGACGTGACATTTGCACCGAGTCCTGAAAGATGAGAAGGGTACTGTACATGAAAAGGCTCAGGCACAGTGGTTAAGTGCGCATGTTCCACTTCTGCGGTCCGGGGTTCGCCGGTTCGGATCCCAGATGCAGACTTACACACCCCTTATCAAGCCATGCTGTGGCAGGCGTCCCACATATAAAGTACAGGGAGATGGTCATGGATGTTAGCTCCAGGCCAGTCTTGCTCAGCAAAAAGAGGAGGATTGGCAGCAGATGTTAGCTCAGGACTGATCTTCCTCAAAAAAAAAAAAAGAAAAATTTAAAAGAAAAAGAAAAGGCTCAGAGTTCCAGAAATGGAATGAGGTCTTGTGTGTGGCTCGGGTGTATTTGAGCCAGAAGGGGCAGGTAGGAGGTGAGGTTGAAGCAGGAGATGGGCTAGATGATACAGAGCTTTGAGCTGTGCAAGAGTCTGGGTTTCTTCTCAGTGTGGTTAGTGTTTTGAAATGCCTGTGGTTGCTTCAGTCCATTATCCTCTGAAATGTAGAGTTATCTACCAAGCTTCACTGATTATATGACTTTATATCTGGTCCACATGAAATAATGAAGTGGGGCATTTTAATCCCTGTTGTTTTTTTTTTTCCCCAGTTTTTTTTTTTTTTCTTATTGCTGCCAGCAAGTGAGGAAACTGAAGGGGAGGGATGATATGTATGCTCAGTAGGAAGTCAGCCTTTGAGGAACAGGGAACAGCAGTGGAATAGGGACAGAGAGAAAGGAAACCGACGTCACTGAATGTGTCAAGCCCTGTACTTGATGCCTTTACTTGTATTATTTCATTTAATCTTCACAACAGCCTGTAGTCGACGGAATGATGTGCCCCCGCAAGATGTCCACAGGCTAATCCCTGGAACATGTGAATATGTTACATTACATGGCAAAAGGGACTTGGCAGATGTGATGAAAGATCTCTTGCAGGGGCGATTATCCTGGCTTATCCAGATGGGCCCTGTCTAATCACCAGATCCTTATAAGAGGGAGGAAAGAGTGTCAAAGAGGAAAGGAGAAAACCGTGCGATGATGGAGGCCCATGGGGGAGAGGCTTTGTGATGGGGCGGTGGGCCAAGGAGTGAGGACAGCCGGCTTCTAGGATGGAAAAGGCAAAGAAACAGAATCTCCCCAGAACCTCCGGAAAGGGACCATCCCTGCCTTCACCTTCGTTTTAGCCTGGTGAGACTGGCCTTGGACTTCTGACCTCCAGAGCTGTAAGAGAATAAATTTGTGTTGCGTGAAGCCACTGTTTATAGTAATTTATTATGGCAGCAAGAGAACTAATACCCAGCCCTATGATGGCATTGTCACTTGTTTTACAGTCAGGAGGCTGAGGGTGGTCAGAGAGGTTGTACAAGTAGACTGGAGCTGGCTTTTAAGTTCAGGCTTGTCTAACTCCAAAGTCACGTTTTTTCTACTTCATCAGCGTGCTTTCAGAAGTGTGTGTGAGATGGGGGGCGGGCAGGGAACTCCTTGGAGCTAGGAGGAGGAAAGAGGGTGTGTGCCTCAGGGTGCTGGGGAGAGGGACGTGGGGTCCACAGGCAGGAAACGGCTCTCCAGGCATCCATCTAGCTGAGGTCAGTCCTGCAGCTCCAGTACAGCTCCTCTCCTCCAGGGTCTGCAGCAATGGCCTTGCTCAGCTCTGTGGCTGGAGCAGCTCATTTGAGGCAGGTGAGGAAGTGGGGAAGCGAGGAAGAGCCCAGGTTGCACTGCTGGGGAAAGAGATGCTTCTGGTGGAGTGAGCTGGAAGTCTGAAAGTATTTTCCCATGGAAACATTGCTGAGCGCTTGTTAAACTCTTTGTATGGTGAGTGTTCTATTTCAAGTTTATTGTCAAGTGGATAAACTTGTGGGTTGCCCCGAGAATCTAATTACTATTTATAATAGTATTTCTATAAGAAAATACATCTAGGTCTCCCAAAAGTAAATTGTAAAAGAACTTTTGGAATGCAAAGTTTTATAAGTTTGGGGACAGCCAGTCATCTGACTTTTGCCCAGAATGTTTGTACTTACAAGTATTAAGATGTTCTGGATATGACTTCCAAAAAGTTCCCTGGGCCCTTTCATTGTTTTAGAATGTGCTTAGATTCAATGTTGTTGATATTATTTGACCTAAACGGATTGTGGTGGGGATGAAAGAATTTTTTCTTTTAATGCAGCAATTTTGATTGTGTGGGGAGGCTGTGTCGTCATCTCTTCCTGGCTAGTTCAGCCTCGCTCATTGCCTTGTAATGATTTTGCATTACAGCTGTCGACTTTAGGCCTGATTATTAGGCACTAACCTGTCTTTCCATTTACAGATTTTTAACAGTTTATGTCCACAACTCTCTGCCAAGTTCTTTCCCATGATTTCTTTTCAGCTAATATTCTTTAAGCTTCTTCCAGTTTCCATACTTCTCGCTTGGGGTTGGTAGTAGGAGTAGGGGGGAGGGGTTGAAGAAAGTGAAAAAGATATAGTTCTGGGAATATTTTGCACTGTAAAAGATTTCTTTGCTTCATAATTCCAATCAAGAGAAAAAAGACCATGTGGTATCCTAGGCAGTTTCCCTAAGATATCTGTTTTTTGCAGGATTTGGCTTGGGAAACGTGCTACATATCAGTGTATATATGTATCTAGGTGAAGATGATTATAGTGAAGTTGAATATTAATTAGGATTAGATTTTCAAATTTTCAAATGGAAAGGCATATACATCACAGTTGCCTTAAAAATTCAAAGATCTGCTCATAAAGTAGAATGTCCACAGTTTTGTGCATAAGTGTTGTATGGTCATCCTTATTTGAGACCAGCTGAGCGAGACCATAGGATGAAACAAAAGCACTGTGTGGATTTCTGATAGTCAAACCATTCACCTGTAAAAAAATGATTAAAGAAGACAATTTAGGTGATACAAACAAACTTTATTTAACACTTGATGAAGTGGACAGTCTCCATTTGGAGAACTGCAGAATGGGGCAGAAGGCGGAAGCTTTTATAGGATGAGGAATAAAGAAAAACGAAGAGACAACTGGAAAATATCTGGCTGGGGCCGCTTAGTCAACCTTGTTTGGAGTGAGAAGGAACAAGGAAGTAAATGTGGAGCCCAGAGTTGACATTTGGGGCTTGGGGGTTGGCTGACTGGATAGCCTGCATTCCGGTCAAGCAGAGCATTCACAGCGAGACGGAAGTTATCTAAGTGTTGGCAGGAGCAGCTCCATCTTGGGTCCTGAAGTTTATTCCAACATGCCTTTAATAACTTTCAAATCTCTAGCAGTAGATAGGGAGTGAGTAGAGAATTATATATTTCTGTTTGCTTGCAGGGGTTTATTCTGTTTTTTTTTTATGTTAAACTTTTTATAGGCTTAGTGTATGTTAATCAGTGTGTTGTAAGGATTAAATGGGAGAATTTATGTGAAAGGTTCCCGCAGGGCCTGGCAAGTAGTAGTTGTTTAACAAACATTTGCAGGCTCTGAATCTAAGTGTCACAGGTGGCACCATGGCTTACTGATCAACCAGATTCTTCCTGTGTGTCGGCATTTTGTGCAAAATTAGGTTTTTCAGTTCTAAAACAATTATTCTTTCTTTTCTGGGTGTCCTTAGGATGAACTGAGTGATGTTATTGATATTAAGGATCCAGATTTCACTCCTGCCACTGAACGAAGGCAGAAACGCCTGGCTGCTGAGCTGGCCAAATTTGATCCTGACCATTATCTGTGAGTACTGAGTTTTTTGAGGATTACATAGCTTACTTGACATTTATTTAAAATTTTTTGAGTGTCTTTTTAACTATGCTAGGCCTGTGCTTTGTGGATTCTAGAAATCAGTGATGGCTCAAGACCTTAATTGACATTTGACTGAACCTACAACTGTTATACCTCTGTGATCTTTGTCAGATGTTGCTTCTTAGCAGTTCACTACAGCAAGAGTACTCTTCTAATACACTTCTTTGAGTTTTTCTCTCCAGGCATAAAAATAGAACGCTGAATGCCTGAGAATATTTACAGTTCTTTTAAGTAGACTTGTTATGATTAAGGGTCTTGAAGAATTTGAATCTACATATAACTGCATTTCTTGGCTGATCCACAGATTTCCTAATACTTTCATCCACCAGCGCCTGTAATCAAGGATCTATTTCAAATTAACAAATAATTATTCTTTGTGGTCGGGTATAAATAAAATCTAATTTTAAGTTTTGCTCTATTTCCCACCTGCATTAATGTGTCTTTAGCCATAAAGCATCTCTAGTAGGCTTATATTTGCCTAGGGAACTTATCTAATTAAGGATAGGTAAATAATCACTAGAGGAGAGATTGTGATGTGTCTCATTGGCCAGGATAACAGTACTTCTTCCAAGGAAGTGATTGTCATCTGGCCTGTGTGGGCTCCCCTAGGATGTGTGTCGATGTTGATGGAGACCTCAATTATTATTCTTCCCAAGCTCTGGGCCAACAATTTCCAAACTGTTATATATGCAGCTATAATCATCATATTCCCTTATATTTGTATAGTGCTTTCAGCTTATCAAGTGCTCTCATGTGATTATGTAATTCGCTTTTCACAACAGCTGACGAAAAGAGGTTAAGGGACTTGCCCAAGGTCACACCACTACTAAGTGGCTTGGCCAGGGCTTGAGAAGAGTCTTTCCATTTGTCATTTTGTATTTCCTTTTCATGTCGACTATTTCAGTTGAACTGCTGTTGCTCTTTTGATTAACATTCTATCTCCTGTGACACAGTGGGAGACTAATTGGAATGGCAGAAATATATCTTGTGATGTGCAAATGCATTGAGTGATGTGTAGCGATAAATGGTCGGACTGTTCTGCATCCTAAGGGAAACAGGGTAAGATCAGGGTGTGTTATGTTTGCGGGACAGCTGAGAGATTCAGCTCCGTTTACTTTGCCCTTTCTAATTACCTTTCTCTCTCCAATTGTGGTTTTAAAGGTCCGCTGAAGAGTAATTTGAAGAAACCTATTTAAAATCATGCTGAATATTTAAAGTGGAAATTTCATTGTCAGCAAATTTCTTGGGCAAGCATGAAAACAGAATGAACTTTACAAGACTGAAATTTCAAGAGGGAGGGAGCTTAATTAGAAGAACTGCCCTATCTCTTCTCTTCTAAAACTAGAAGAATAACTATATGGCCTGAGAGAATTAGGAAATTGGAATTTCTAGTTAGCAGTGTGGTATTATAAGCAGCCCTTATTTTCCTCCAGCTTCTGTGTTGCTTATCCGGAAGCTCATTTTCTTTAATAGTATGCATGAAATGTTCTTTCCATTTCTCAAGGAAGAGGTCCTCGTCCATGAGTGGTTTAAATTTAGTCATGGGCAAGTTGGAGAGTGGGAGCCATGAGGTACCGGTTCTTTGTGACTTTTCTGGCAGCAATAAGACTGGCTAACTGCAATTTTTGTGGTATTTATTACTCATTATTCATACTGGCCGACTGACTCATGCAAATATGTTAATATTAAATGAAGTGCAAGTAAAATACTTTTAAATTTTTATTAAAATTTTTTTAGCTCAGTGCTTTTTTTGTTGTTCTTAATGGTTAATACAGTGGAAGAAAAGATTTACTTTAAATTCTTATCTACCATGCAGATAATACATTGCGTGTGTTATACATTTATATATGTAAATGTAATAGATGTGTAATACATAATATGTGTTACATTAGTGTAATATATGACATTTTCGAGTTGTTTGACTTGTCCTTACAAGTCACAGTGTCTTCTCATTTTGTCAGATGTTTTGGGAGCTTAAGGAAAACAAATTTTAATTTCACTCTAAACTTTTTTTTTTTTAAAGATTGCACCTGAGCTAACAAACTATTGCCAATCTTTTTTTTTTTTTTCCCTGCTTTTTCTCTCCCACTCCTCCCAGTACATAGTTGTATATTTCAGTTGGGGGTGCTTCTAGTTGTGGCATATGGGACGCTGCCTCAGCGTGGCCTGTTGAGTGGTGTCATGTCCATGCCCAGGATCCAAATGGGCGAAACCCTGGGCCACCGCAGCAGAGCGTGCGAACTTAACCACTCGGCCATGGGGCTGGCCCCTTAATTTCACTCCAGAACTGAACACAGTGAGGTAAATTGATTGTATAGAAAAATTTATACTTTTCAAAGGCACATATAAATGACTTTGGGTTATTATTGTTTTAAAAGTCCTTTGTTGTAAAATCTGGGTGCCAGTGTGTGATCTCCCTCCCACCCCACCCCCTGCCCAAATTTTGTAACTCATCAGAATGCTGGGCATATAGATGACCCATAAACATTTATTTTTTTTGGTTATCCATTCCTTGCCATTTATAATTCTTTTTGGGCGTTATTTTTACAGTAAAGTATGTTGAAGGCGTCTTGAAACATTCTTTAATAGTCTTTCCTCTTTTGCTTATTACAGCCAAGTGTTCATATTTCTCTTGCCGAGAGTGGTTTTTTGCCCTTCCCAGGCAAATTGTTTTATAATTGTTGGCATATTTTTTACTTCAACAATTCATAAAATCTTACCTATTTCCTTCTTTGGAAAATAAAAGAATTTAGTCAACAGTTAAAATATCTGAGAGATAAGAAAAGGGACAAAAATGATCATAAAGCATTTGGGTGCCATTTTAAATGGAATTTACAGGGCTAGGAATTTATTAAAGAAGATGGTATACTGACCAGGCACTTGGATTTGTTGAGATCTCAAAACCACAGGTAGTAATTACGAGGCTGAGAAGAGGGTCACCTGCTTCCAGGGGGCTCTCTGCTCACAGTAGCGAGCTTGGGACGAAGCATTAGAATAACATTTCATTGATTCCTTCTTTCATGTCTGCACTTGCTTGTTCGAGAAATACCTGTTTGAATGACCTCCATGCCAGGCAGTGTTGCAGGCAGCAAGGAGAGTGTGGTCAGTCCACCCAGGGAGCTGCACTCCTGGGGCTTGCATTCTAGCGGGGAAGTAGACAGTATTTCGACTGTGATAAGTGCTGAGAAGAAAAGCCAGGCTTAGGGTTTAGAGAGCGACTAGGCATCTCACTGCCTCCTCTATTTCAACATGTTCAAAATGGAACTCATCATTTTACCTGTAAAGTCTTCCTGAATTTTCTACTTGGTGCAGTGCCCCATGTTTCACCCCCATCATCCAGGTTAGAAACCTGGGATTCCTCTTTGCCTTCTTTCCTATCCCACGCTTTCAGTCAATCCTGAAGTTGTGCCTATGCTCTTTGCGGTTTCCTTCACTCCAGTCAGTTCCCGGTCCTTGTCTGTGTCTGGTTCATTGCAGCGGTCTCCTAACTGGGCGTCTCTCACTCCAGCCTGGACTTCTGCAGATCCATCAGCTGTAAGACCACCAGTATGACGACTTATGTGCCGAACGTGAAAATCTGCTTAACCCCTTCCTGGGTTCTTTGCTTAAAGTATAAGCTCTTAACGCCTTAGCATGGTACAGAAAGTTCTCTGTGATCTGGACCCTGCCTGCCTCTGGAACATCTCTTTTCCCACTCCCTGCCCAAGTTTTATTGCAGCAGTAATGACTGCATTTCCCCACCTTCCCACACCGCTTCTCACACACTTTTACTCAGGGTATCCTTTGCTGGCCCTTTTCTCCCCTGTCCCACCTTGCCTGAAGAACTTTTACTTATCCTTTAGGCCTGGGCTCAGTTGTCACCCGCTGGCACCCTCCCTTCCATACTGGTGGAGCAAGTGCTCCTGGGGTAGCTCATCTTGTTTTTGCCACATTGTTTTATGACGTTCTGTGTTTGTGTCTGTGGTTCCCATTAAATTGTGGGTCGTGAAGGGCAGGGAGTGAGTCCTACCGATCTTCTTCTCCCTGATGCTGCATGTAGAGGGCACCCAGTGGATGCTTGTTGAATTAATGGCATTTAAAAACTTGACAGTAATTCATTCCGAAAGTAGAACATCAGTCAACCTCAGATCCTGTTTACAAAACTCTTAAATCACGGACAGTGTAAAGAATAACCCATAACAGTTTAGATTACTGGGACTGTATTAGTGATTTTACTCAAAATAATCACTTAAACATTTTGACTTTTTTTGGGGGGTCCTGGAGGTGGTAGAGACATCGTTTGACAAAGGCATTTTTTTCTCATCATTTTTCTCCTAGGGGAAAAACCCAGCATCTTTTCAGATGAGCTCTTTATCTTCTACCCTTGACTGAAATGTCCTCAGTGTTCCAGTTCCAACACCCTTTTCTCTCACTCGGCGAGTTCTCCCTGGGCGATTCTGTCATCTTCTTTGGCCTTTAGTAACTGTTTAAATGCTCATGACTCCCATGTGTCTCTCTTGAGCCTCAGATTTGTATACCTAACAGCCTATTGAACAGGTCCCTGTATGTCCTACAGGACACCTCAAACTCAGTGTGTTCCAAGCAGAAGTCATTACCTTTCCACTCAGGTCTGTTAGCATCCCATGTTCCTGTCTCAACAAGGAGTACACTTGTCCACTGAATTCTTGAGGCCAGAATCCTGAGCATCAGCCTTGACTCCTGGCTCCTCAAGCCTTCCATCCCAAGGATTCCAGCTTCTGACTATAGGTCAGACCGGTGCACTTTGCTCCACGTCTACTGCCACTAACCTCTTCTCGGCCATTGTTATTTCCGTTCCTGCGGGCTTGTTCCTTTAAGCCATTTTGCAAACGGCAGTGAGAGTGATATTCTAAAACACACTGATGTCAGTCCTCTCTGTAAAAGCTTTTAAGTGTTAGTTGTTCTTAGGGATAAAAATCTACAAGATTTTTTAACATGGCTTACAGGCTTGTCACCACAACATATTATTTTCAGCTGTTTTCAACTTGTTTTTTTAAACGTGACTTCTTTTTTCCTAGTCTTTGCTAACTTTTCTTTCAGCCCAGAATACTCTCTCCCACCCCTCTTAATCTAGTTAATTGTTAATTATCACTTAGCTGTTGGCTTAGATATTTCCTCCAGGGACCTCACCTGTCATCCCATTTTGTGCAGACTCTTGTACTGTTATGTCATAGCACTTACACTGTATTGTAATTGTTTGAGTCTCCCATGAGACTCTGAGGGCCAGGCCTGCCTGTGTCTTGTCAGCAGCGTAACCCCAGTGCCCAACATAGAGCTTGGAACCTGGCACAAAGTCAGTCCTTTTTGTTGGCTTATTTAGCATTTTAGCCATTTACTCTTATTCCTTAACCTTTTTGAAATTCATTTCCTGTAAAAAGTTCACATCCTGATTTGTGGGTGAAAGTCTGTAGTAGAGCCTCAATTCCAAAGAGTTTTGCTTCACTTTCAAGAGAGAGAATTAGCTAATAAGAGACTCTTGGCGGGATTAGTTTATAAAACATCTTCTTTATCCTAGTCTTACATGCCTTGTGCACTAGACAAAAATTGATATTGAGAATTACTATTTTAAGATAATTGCGATTCAGTTTTGTCCAATGTGTACTTTATTTCCTCAAGTATAAAAATAGAATGTTTATATTGGTTAATAGCTTGGATTCCAGAGTAAGATTTAAGTGAGTCCAAATCTTGACCATACTTCTTACTGGTTCTTTGACCTTGGCCATCATTTACAACTTTTCCAACCTTCAGTTTCCACCCTATTCCACTCCCGTGTAAAGTGGGAGTGTAAATAGTAGCCCCTGCCCATGGGGATGGTGTGTGGATTCAAGGAAATAATGGACAAAAAGCATTTAGTGTTGTGCTTGGCAAATACAAAGCATCACTAAGTTATCAGTGATACTTCTAATTTTAAGAAGACTTGAGTATCTCTGTTGAAAGAAAGAAGTATTTGAGGTCATAAAACTATCAGCTAGAAAATCCAACTTATCAAAACAACCAATTCCTTGAGTTTCTAATTAACTGAAATATGAATGAATTTGTCATCATGAGTTAGACGTTTTGTCATTCTTTTCCCAAGAATAGCGATTTCCAACTTTGAGCGCAAGATAGCATACTTTCTGAATGTGTCCTCTAATTTCTGAATGAGTGTCCTCCAGAGTATACTTTGAGTGTAACAGTTACTTTTCAAGTTAAAACTGAGAAAGTAAAGTACAGGAAAATTAGTTTTCTGTTCTTGACAAAGGTTGCTTTTATCTTTTTTCAGTAGTTTTAAATGAAGGAACTATTAAGATTAGCGTAGCTAAATAAAATGCATCTTGGAAGAAGATGAGTGCATATGCTCAAAAGTGATGGATGTGTGTGTGGAGCTTCTTTGTGGATATGCAGTATCCTGAATTTCCTATTTGTGTGTTTATTTTTCTTTCCTAGAGTTAAAAGATTCTTTCCTTTATTGTAACCTTACCAAAATCTGTGGTACTTAGAAACCTAGCACAAGTGCTAGGCTTAGTCTGTGTGTGTCCAGATTTGCTTCATCCCTCACCACTCAGCACAAGGAGGGGACTTCGTGGTGGAACGGGTCTTCTCCGTACCTTCTGTCTAAAGAGGTCGGAAACGTCACATCCCTTTAGTCAGATGCTCACTTTTTGTTTTATGGGGATTAGTAACCACAAAAAAAGTAAATATAGTGCTCAGTCTTTCCTTGAAACATGCTTTGAATTAACAATCTATATTTCTAGTGCAAGTGTGATGAGTTAAGATTTTAAAAAATGAAAACCAGCCCAATTCTATGTAACAAGCCCATTCAACATTTTTTTTTTTTTTCCAGTGCTGACTTTTTTGAAGATGAGGCAGTTGAACAGGTTTTGAAGTATAATCCTTGGTGGACTGATATCTATTCAAAAATGACAGCCTCTTTGGGAAAGAGTCAGGAGCAAGAAAATCATGCTGCGTTAGGTAAGAACCTCAAAATTAGGCTCATTTGTTTACCACCTTCCCTGTTATTAAGCACACAATTGTAATTGACTAGTAGAGTGCAGATCTTATTCTGGTTTGCTGATTTTCGAAATGGGGCCTTCACCCTGGGCTGGAAAATGCTGCTCAATAATTAGACTTATTTTTCTTGGATAATTCTTTTGAAGTGTGTTTTTCTTTTGAATCATTGGGGTCCTTTTAAAATTTTTATTTAAGTAAATTTAGGGACATTAACACACAGGACATTTTTAGTTGTTGAATAATCTGTTTGAGGGATCTGAATATTCCTCTGTGGTCAGGGCATTTGAGTATTAGTAATGGTGGGAAAAAAGACCCAGTTTTCATTCCCTTTGTTGAATGAATTTGATATGCCTGCCCCAATTTTTTCACAAGTGCTTTTAAGTAGGAATAGTTATCCTCATTATCTGTACCTTACAGAGAGCAGGTGGACCAATTTTTACCAATGAAAGCCGAGCTGGGGGGTTTTAGGAGCCCCAGGAGATGGCTGTATCATGTTTAACATTAGGCCAAATGTTATCCACAGAGTCCTTTCTTTAGATGGTCGTTTTATTACCACCTTCTCTAAGTTGGAGGTTGTTATAGTAAGTCTGTAAATTAGAGTTATAACAGTTTCAGATAGATCAAAAATAGAAGGCCCATGTTTTCTGTCGCATTGATTTGGCTTTTATTTATATATTAAAAATAAAATTTTAGTGTTAAAATGAAAGCGTATATGTGCGCGTGCACACCTGCAATACACCTACATACATTAAACGGAATGTAGGACCTCCCAAAGTCCTCTTCCTGAAAGTAATCACTGTTAACAATTTTGGGGTATTTTTTTTTTTCTGCTGAGGAAGATTCACTCTGAGCTAACATCTGTTGCCAGTCTTTCTCTTTTTTTGTTTGAGGAAGACTAGTCCTCAGCTAACATCTGTGTCCATCTTCCATCTTCCTCACTTTGTATGTGGGTTGCCACCGCAGCATGGCTGACAAGTGGTGTGGGTCCATGCCCGAGATCTGAACCTGTGAACCCAGGCTGCCACAGTGGAGCACACTGAACTTAACCACTACACCACGGGGCTGGCCCCCAATTTTGGAGTATTTTTAATGCATATACTCACATCTAAATATTTGCTTTAAGAAATTTATACACATAGACTCATAAATACACTCTCTTCTTACCTTGCTTTCTCTTGATTGTAGTATATGTTGTACATCTTCCATATCAGCACTTGCGGTTCTATGTGAATGCCAGCTTAGTATTCTCTTGTGTATTTGTATCATGATTGATGAATGTTTTGGCTGTTCACTACTGATGGACATTTGGGTTGTTTATAGTTTTCTGCAGTGGCCTTCTCTGATCACTCACTCTCAAGTAGCTGTAAGTCTCTATTGCATCACAGTGTTTTGATCTCTGCATAGCAATGCAATAGCTTGTTATTTGCTCTCTTTCCAGTATCTAGCATAGTGCCTGTTATATAATAGGTACTCAATAAATATTTATAGAATAAATATTGCAGTAAATATATATATATATTTTTAAAGATTGGCACCTGAGCTAACAGCTGTTGCCAATCTTTTTTTGTTTTTAATTGGTTTTTATCCCCAAATCACCCCAGTACATAGTTGTATATTTTAGTTGTGGGTCCTTCTAGTTGTGGCATGTGGGACACCACCTCAACATGACCTGATGAGTGGTGCCATGTCCGCACGCAGGATCTGAACCAGCGAAACCCTGGGCCGCCGAAGCAGCACGCAAACTTAACCACTCGGCCATGGGGCCGGCCCCTGCAGTAAATATTTTTGTAGTTAGGTTTTGTTAGAGTTTTGGTGGTTTCTACCGGATTCAAAAATTGCTACTGTAATCTTTTTGAATTGACTGTACTTGCACAACAGAAACTTGTTTATAAATAGTGACTCTTGTTACATTGTTTTCAACAAATCCTTGGGTTTGTATTTGATTTAAGTTTAAGGGTCTTTCAGAGACTTCCCGCATTATTCAGACAAATTTTCAGGTATAGGATGGTTAATACAATTTAGACAGTCGTCTGTATATGCCATGTACTTCTGCTGAGAAGGCTTGCTCAGACTTCACTCGTCAAGGCTGTCTACTGGTTGGAATCTGTTTCCCCAGGTTTAGTGCAGTGTTTTAGTGAGGTGGTGTGGGAGGAAATTGGTGGTTGCGTAGTTGAGTTTTCTGTCCACAAGGGTGAGCTAGTTGCCCTAAAAATCAGGAGAAGGCGTTACCTTTGATTTAAATTCTAGCTTGCTCTAGTTTGATCAGTTGTAGCTTGTTCTAGGTCCTGTTTTCTGTGGGAGCCATGATTTGAGTTAGTAATCTATGTATAATTTTAACAGAAGATTAACTAGTTCTTCCCTTTAACCACTGGCATTCCTGACCCTTCGCCTTCATCTGGTCCGTGGCATATATCCAGACTGGCGCTTCAGGAACAATCATAGTCTACGGAGCTAGTATGGTGACTCATTCTAAAAATCATCTCTAAAAATAGCAAGGACGTATGATCTAAGGTAGCAGAACTTAAGTTCCGTATTGTGCAGAAAGTCTCTCTTCTAAATGCGCCAAGTGTAGGGTTAAGTATAGGAGATAAGGTAAATGTGGGGCTCGGGGTTTAACACCTTGCTCCCCTGCAGGCTAGCTGTGTGATCTTCCACCTTCTCTGGGTTGCCGTGGAAATCCTATACGTACCTCGAAGAGTTGTCATGAGGATTGAATGAGATGATGTCCTTAAAATCCTTAGCATATTGTTAACGTTGGGAATTATTGTTATAGAGTGAAATTAGTGGCAGGAGAGCCAGGAATTGAATGGCTTCTCTGTGAAGTTACAATTTTTGTACATTTACAAGGCTTTAAGGGGAAGTTCTCTGTTAATGAAATGTTTCATTTTCTTTTTGTTCAAATATGTGAGACACTCAGCATTGGAGGAATAAGTTGAAGTGTCTGGGCCCAGGATAAAATATGAGAGAAAAGAATCAACCTTAAAGATCTCGGCCTACTCAAGGAGCGTGCTGCCGCTGTGGTTTTCCCTCTTCCTCTCTGTTTTTTGCCTCCCATGCGTTCTTCCTCCCTGTGTCATGGGAGGGGGGTGTTGCCTCTTTAATGCTCCCTCATCAGGCACTGCCAGGCAGATGTGACAGTGCAGGTGAGGGGGCACCTTTGGTTCATCCTCCTCATAAAATATTAAGCTGGATTGTTCTCAGTTCCAGATAAGCTTAAGTGGCAAACTTTGCTCTCTGTCTTTGTCTTGGTTATGATTCTTGTTATTTTCATCGTAGCCCTGAGTTACAACACGGAGACTTTTATGAACATCTTCAGTTTTGTAGTGATCCGGATCCTCCTCCCCAAGGGCTTGTAAATGGAAGTGTTAAATGCTGTGCTCCCACTGAGCTCTAGTTTCATGAGGATGGACTTGCCACATTTCCCATGTTGTCTTTCAGTGGTTAATCTCAGCCCAGGAATCTTGGCACATGATTGCTTGTTATGACACCACATAACATTTGTAGTCAATGAACTTCCTCGCAGGGACATCCTGTTTGGCATCAGTGAGCTCTTCAGTGTCTGTAGAGCTCACTGTCAGTATCAGCTTTGAAGGTTGTAGCACCGCAGGGCTACCCATTTAGGCCGAGGGTCTGAATGCAGCACATTTTCTTCTGGTTTCCTTGATCTGTTTCCAGAAAGTGTAATGGACAGATTTGTATTCCTCTGAGAGGAGACAGATCATGGATGATTTAATTGTTGACCCACAGAAGACGAGGACGTTTGGGAGCGGGATGTAGACAGAAGGGAAGACTTAAAAGTGAGAAAACCAGAAAATGTTCTAAGTGAAGTGCAGAGGTCGCTTTCCCTTTTGATGGGAGCCCCTTTGCAGGCCTTAAACTTATTAATGGGGTTTTTCATGTTGGGAGGTGGTCGTGGGCCATTTGCTTTGATGCTAGGGCACCAGTTTCTTCCCCAAACCAATCGAGCTTTCAGCTGGCTTTTGTCTGACTGCAGATTATTTATAGAAGTATAATTAACCAAAATGTTGTGAACTGTATAGCAAAGCTGCTTTGTAGTATAGCTAAGTCATACAAACGCTTGACAAATGTTACTCGTGGTGGCAATCATCCAAGTATTGTTGGCACTGCGTCTGTAGTTATTTCCAGTGCTGCCGCTCAGGCAGACCTGATTGTGCGCAAACCTCCCCAGTTCCCCTTGGCGTGATATGATTTATAGCTCTAATAAAAAAGGCCTTTGGGAGCTCAGACTTTTGTTTTCTCTAGTGATTTCCTGGTTTGTTGTTATTGTTATTTATCATCTCTGGTTTCTTTGCTGGAATTTCTGAACTTAAAGACGTCTGTGTATTATTAATGAACTGCTTAGGCAAAATGGAAATGTAAAAACACTCAGAAAAAGGCGGTGGTGTTTTAAGGAAAGGCTAGGGGCACCTAGCATCTAAGAATTCAGAGGAGTGTCTTCAAGTAGGCTTTTTCTACGCACACAGTTGTGGAAAGTGACCTCTGCTATGTGGAAGCACACACTGTGGTAGTGTAACGTCAGAACCGACAGTTCCCAGGTCAGCCGTTACAAATCATCAAACAGATACAGGTGCGATTACTTAAGAATGAAGGCATAAACATGTAGATGCGTTGATGTGTTGCTAAACGGTTGTGAGCACGCTTACCTGGTGATTCAGAATTATGTGAAAGCAGGGGTCTTTATTAGTCATCTAGGACGTAAACGTTTTTCTCTAGTGAGATAATATCATCGTGAACACCTGGCCTTTTCCTGTTAGCTAAATTAATGAATGTCTCAAAAACTATACCTGAGGGAATACTATCTCAAACCTTCTTGCTAAATACTAGGGGTCTTAAAATACTTTTTCAGGAATACTTTCTTCATACAGTGAGTACGTTCCTTCTTAGTTTCCTTAGATCAGATCACTTTATGTGGACTGAGAGCTCCTGTTTAAAGTAAGGGATCTTCATATGAGCCCTTTAATGAAACAGTCAACAGCTAGTTTGTCTGTCTTATTTTGTTTTTAAATGTCAGTCTTTAAAGAGTGCTTCACCTGATGTCTGTCTGCCCGCATTGTTTAAAAATATACACTTTTTTTACATTGCTGGCTGACAAATTAAGTAAATGCATTCTCATAGTTATTTGTTGTTTATGTAAGCAATGCTTGTGCACATACATTTCTTTTTTCTTATATATTTTAAACATAGAAATTTCTAACAGGGTTGAAAAAAATTATATAAATTATTTCACAATCTGTTTTTTTGTTTGCTAAGTGTATTTTAATGAGTAAAGGAGTATTGCTTCTAGTAATTTCAAATGAGTGTGTGTTTAAGATTTTTTTTTCCCTAGAGGATAGCTGGTAAAACTGCTGGAAGAAAGGCTTAAAACAAAAAGAAGCCATATTAAACTTAAAGCTCCTAAGAGAGGACAAACATGAGTTTGAAAAACTACACTCATGCATCACTTAATGATGGGGATACGTTCTGAGAAATGTGTCGTTAGGCGATTGCGTCCTTGTGTGAATAATATGAAGTGTACTTACACAACCCTAGATGCTATAGCCTACTGCACACCCAGGCTGTATGGTACTCATCTTCTGGGACCACTGTTGTATGTGCCGTCTTTTGTTGACCAAAATGTTGTTTTGCGGTATTTGACTGTATATGTGAAAAGAGGCCATCGTCTGTGAGTAATCACAACCTCTTTCTTCTGGCTTTTGTCCAGTCGTGATGAGCAGAAGGGCAGTCTTGTTGAGCAGAAACAGAAAGGGACTGGGTAGCTAGCTATCAAGAGGATGTCTGGAAATATTAATAAGGCAGTTTAATAATTTTTGGTCTCCGAAGGGTGTCAGAGACAGCCAAGTGTCTTTTCTTAGCCCCTCTTCCCTAAGAGGCTTCCTGAGTTAGAGCTGGGCACATAACCACTAGCTAAGGACTACATTTCTTTTCCTTCCTTGTCATTGAGTGTGGTCATGTGACTGAGTCCTGGCTGATGGGAAGTCAGCGAAAGTGCTGTGTGCACTTTCTGGATCAAGTCTTTAGAAAGAAGGTGCTTGCCATCCTCTTCTTATTCTGCTTTCCCATTGGTTAGAAAATGGTAAAAACCTGGAACAGCTGTCTTGGACCAGTAGATGGAAGTTATATGATAGAGAGGCTGATGCCCCCTTAGTCCTGGATCATTCACTCAGGTTGGTAGCGTGAGAGAAAAACTTTCGTCATATTTAGCCTACTGAATTTTGGGGTCTCTTTGTTAACAGCAGTTTAGCCTGTCTTTACCTAAATATAATGGACAATTCTAAAACCTGGAGAAAAAGACTTTAAAGTTATTTCGACATTACTTTGATATGAAGCACCAGAACGAGAAGCTGGATGCTCCTCTTTACTGGGTTTAAAACCTTTTTAAGTGAATTTGAAAGTGATTGTGTGATAGGGCATAGAAGGGAAATTAAGGATGACTGTGCAAGGTAAGAGATTGATAACACTTTTATTTAGAGGTGACGGTGTATCTAGATGTTCAAGTTTGTTTTTTTTTTTTAAAGATTTTATTTTTTCCTTTTTCTCCCCAAAGCCCCCTGGTACACAGTTGTATATTCTTTGTTGTGGGTCCTTCTAGTTGTGGCATGTGGGACGCCGCCTCAGTGTGGTTTGATGAGCAGTGTCATGTCCGTGCCCAGGATTCGAACCAACGAAACACTGGGCCGCCTGCAGCGGAGCGTGCGAACTTAACCGCTCGGCCACGGGGCCAGCCCCCTAGATGTTCAAGTTTTTAAATAATTGCTCTGAGACAAGTGGTAGGCCATGTTTTACTTAATAACTAGGAGCTGAGCACATCTATGTTATTAGTTGTTATGTTACCCTTTCTGTAAATCTTGCTGTAAGACAAGATGTATTTTACTTCGTATGTAGAGTAAGAAGGAACTGATAATGCTCATGTTTTGTTAATGTGAGAAGATAGATACTTTGTGATAGCTTGCCGAAATTGTAGGCATCAAAGGAAACTTAAAAGTAACCACAATCTCATCCTTACTTGCCTTATCAATGTAGACATAATTTTTTTTAATCATTAGCATTTATTAAGTATTTTAGTTTACTTTTTTAAAACTTTTTATTATTTTATTGAGGTCACATCGGTTTATAACACTGTGTAAATTTCAGGTGTACATCATCATATTTCGGCTTCTGTATAGACTGCATCCTGTTCACCACCAAAAGTCTAGTTTCCATCCGCCACTGTACAAATGAGTCCCTTTACCTCTTAGTTTGCTTTTTTCCAGTCTGGGTAGCCAATATTTGATAAGGTGGGTGAAATGTAAAAAGAAATAGCTTTTTCTCTTCTATCAAGAAGCATTTAAGAATGGAAATGGGAAAAGAAATTTTGCAAGCGACAAAAACTGAAAAGCCTTTGAAGTAATTTTTAGCAAGAAAAGTAATAGATCTATTTGACAAAGTTGGTGGTTCAATCCAGTGGGAAAGAGGGATTACTGAACAAACTGTGCTGGCACAATTAACTCTTCATGTGGAATTAACTGAAATCTTAAAACGTGAAAAAGTAACTTCCAGATGGAATAAAGACTTAAATTTTTAAAAGGAAACTACCTCTTAAAGCAAAGCTGAGAGACTTCATGTACACCTCGGGGGTTGGGGAAACCTTTTGAAGGCTGTAAGTCTAGAATCTGTTAAAAAAAGTTAAAAAGAGATGGACGTATTTGGCTACACAAAAAATAATTTAATGGCCAAAGATTCCATAAACGAAGTTAATAGATATGCTGTAGATTTGGAGACGTGACTAGGGTTCATGTCTATGATAGACGGTGAGTTCTTAATTTGACAAGACAAGCCATCCAGTGGAAAAAATTGGGTAAAACACATTCAAATGCATAATTCACAGGAGAGCAAAGCCAGATTGCCAATCGACCTATGAAATAATGCTCAGAGTTTGGCAGTTAGAGAAACACTATCTGAAGTCACAATAGTATGTCAGTGTATTAGTTTTCTCTTGCTGCATAACAAGTTGCCACCAATTAGAAATGGACTTCTGGTTTGCCTCCGTTTTCCATGGGTCAGGAGTCAGGCATGGCTTAGTTGAGTCCTCTGCTCAGGGTCTTGGCAAGGCTGTAGACAAATATGACCATCTTTTTTTTTTTTTTTTCTTTTAGTAGATGTTGGCAGCTATGTTCTCAGGGTCCTCTTCCAAGCTCACGTGATGCTTGGCAGAATTCCGTTCCTGTGGCTGTAGAACTGAGTCCCCAGAGGCTTGCTGTTGGCTGGGGGCCACTCTCAGATCTCAGAGGCCCCCAGAGTTCCCTGCAACACAGCCGTCTCATGGCATGGCATCTTCTTTATTCAAAAACCAGCAGGCCAGTCTCTGGCTCCAGTCTGCTAATAGTGAAGCATAATCATGACAGTGACTGTCCCATCACCTTTGTCACATTCTTCTGGATAGAAGCAAGTCAGGTTCTGCCCACACTCACATGATGTGACTCAGTGGGGTCATTTAGGATTCTTCCTACCATACTCACTTGATATCCATTAAACTGGAAACTGTTAAAGAAAGCTATTACATTTATTGCAGGAAGGGTGTGAGAGAGATGTGTAGGAAAGGGAGCTTCTATCCATGACCGTTGGAAAGGAGAGTTACAGCCTTTAAATAAAGTATCTTTTAAGAATAGATCTACTTTTTGACCCAGTAAATGTGCTTGTGGGAATCTATTTTATGGAAACAGAAGATCCAGTATCCCAGGACATATGACAGCGACGTTTATTTCAGTGTTATTAGCTGTGGCAGAAAACTGGAAGCAAAGTGTATGCCCATCAGTAGGGGGAGTGATTGGATAGAGCATGGCACACCATGGAATATTCTGCTCCTTTACAAAAATTAGCTAGTGCCAACGGATGTGGAGAGATTTGCCAGAATATTGTTGAGTGAGACAGGCTAGATGGAGAAAAATGATGTAATTCTTTGCGGGTGAAAAGGTGTAAGCTCCCTTGTCTATATGTTTGCGTGTCTGTACGTGTTTACATGGTTGTAGAGAAAAACATGAAAGATATATATACTAGATTGTTAATGTGGGGGAGACTATTACTGAAGATGGAGAGACGGTGCCAAGGAAAAGAAGAAAAGGAAAAATAGACTGTTGAAAAGAAACATCTTCTCCCCACAAGTCTAATATGTGTGATATAGTCACATTTGTCTATTTATGTAAAACTTTGTTTCTATGTGTAAGGAATAATAAATACTGTACCTTTAAAATTGATTAACATATGAGAATATTTCCATCTCTTTGTATATACTTTCAAAATGGATAATGAATATAGAGTGTTTTATTTAGCTGTTATATGTTTTCTGTTGTCAAAATGTGTTATCTTAATTTTAAAGTCAATAACTCTGGCATTAGATCCGTTGAATACAGAACAGTGTTGCAAACAAATGGGGAGGGGGGTGTGGAAATAAGGCATAGATATTGTCTAGACATTTCTCCTTTATTTAGTCCTACTGGGGTTTGAGCAAATGCATAGCCCTCAATAAAACTGTGAAGCCTAGCTAAAAATTTGTTTCTATATCCAGAGTTAAATAACTTTTATTTCAGTTTCTGTAATTAAAGTTCTAATTTTGAGAAATCTTCCACGTTGAGGGTTTTAGAAAACTGAACGGAACATCTAATTTTTGAATGCATTTTCTTCCAGTGTCTTTTTCTGAGGAAGAGAAATATCAGCTGCGAAAGTTTGTCAATAAATCTTACCTGCTGGACAAGAGAGCCCATCGTCAAGTGTACTACAGTTTGATTGATATCCTGCTGGCGTATTGCTACGAAACTCGCGTCACGGAAGGAGAGAAGAATGTGAGTGCTCATGTGTCTGTGCCCGTTGGCCTTGACAACTGTACTAAGTAGACTGTATTAAGGCATCAGCCTCCAGTTGTGATGAGTGATTTAGGGGATGCTCTGGGCAGAGGAGCACTGTGTGTTGGTGGTGAGTACCAGCATGAAAGCATAATGCTTACTTGGTCTTTTTGTCTTCTCTCTTGGCATTCGTCTCTACCAAATAGCAGAGCGGGGAAATAAAGCTTCGGAGTAGAGGAAAGGATATCCTAACTCTCGTCTCTTTCAGGAGATGAATTGACCAAATAAGAACTATTGCCACGTGACGCTTGGCATTGGCAAGGGGTGAACTGTACCGTACCCATTTATATTCTTTCTCTGAGCTGTCAATTAGGAGATGCAAGACATAGTATTTCACAAAAAAAGGAATCTTAGCATTTATCTGCAGGTATCCCCCAATTTATATAGTATGTGTACTTCTGAAAAATTGTATATAAATTGATTTTTAAAAACTGGAAGCATATCTTTTTTGCTGCATACTGAAATTGTATTGTAAAAGTCCTTTTGTAAAGTACATTATTTCTTAAACGATTTTTTTTAATAATATAGACTTTATTCTATCTTCTTAAACCACATTTGATTTTGTAAATGAAGAACTAAACTTCTTTCTCACCTACATCACTGATCATATGTAGAGAAAAGGCTGGAAAACCAAAAGAAAATTTTTCCAGTTACTGTGCCCCTGCAAGCTGTTTATAATTGTCCTTGCTCAGGGGGTTGTTTTTGAGCTGAGCATGTGCTTTCCTTTTTTTAAATTACACAAATAATTCATAGCATTGTAAAGGAAAATACACACATGAAGAAAATAATTAAAATTTCCTATAATCTCAATCATCAGAAGTAGCCACCGTTACAAGGTGATGTATGCCTTCTAGTCTTCTTTCGTTGTGCACATGTATGTATGTATGTGTATTTACATTGGTCCTAATGTATGCTAGTATTTAATCTGCTTTTCTCGCTCATCATCATAGCATTAGCATAGTATTAGGATTAGAATTTGATATGTGCCAAGTTTTTTATTGTTATGATTCTGAAAATTTCAAAGGTGACTCTTGAGATTTGCATTTGACTCTGAAATGAATATTAATGAATGTATCAAGGGCATAATATAACTGGAAATCATTTGTGTTTCCACTCATCTTTTAAGGATAATATAATTGGGGAAAATGTTTTCTTTGACAACAAAGTGCTTTATATTATTGCTTGAGAAGATGAGTGAGAGTGTTTAGTTATGCTTGATAAAATTTACCATTTTTGATTCCTGCATTCACATATTTGAAGTCATGAAGTCTTGCAACTTCAAGACCTTCTCTAGAATGTATTTATTTTCACAAGCATTCTCTGAAAGGCCAAATTCTTGAGCAGCTTTTTAAGTGCCAGAGACAGCATTTCAACATTATCTTTGAGTCCTTTGGTAGATTATTTATAGAATGTTTGGAAGGCTTGTAACTTAGTTGAGAAGGACAGAAATTGAGCAAGCATTGCTTTGCTTTAATTTTTAGTTTCAAAGTCCCTGCTTATTTGCTCTTGTGCTCTGGTATTCTTATCGGTGGAAAAGCTTTACTTTCTAAAATCCCAAAGAAAGGAGACAGAAACCTGCCTTTGATAGCCTCTGCACCAGTGAAGCAGTGATTTTTCTACAGTCATAGACACTTCTTAGTTCTTATATATGTCATACTGCTCAGATACTAGGTGAATAAATGCATATATTTGCTTTGTTTTTGAATGACTTTGCCTCTAATGTGACAGTACACTTTTCTCCAAAACAAATAAAGGTTGAATCTGCATGGAATATCAGAAAACTGAGTCCCACACTGTGCTGGTTTGAGGTATGATTTTCAGTTGCAATTGTTTAGATTTTGTTTGTTTGTTCAGAAAGTTATTTTTCTGTTGTCATTAGTTTATTTTGGGTAATTCAAGCAATTCCTTGGCTTTTTAGAAGTGGAAGCTTTATCATACAAGGTTTTCCCCCCCATCTTTTTAATAAAATTCTGATTCCATTTGTTACTCTTACTCTCATCATGGTATACTAACGAAGCCAGGGAGGGTATTTTGGAAGTTGGACGAGTGAGAACATGCTTTGGAGAAAGAATGGGGACATGGTTTGTTGGGGGAGGATGTGGGGTGGAGTTTGAGGCATGTTTGTAAGTTGGCATATATTGAGGTCCAGAGCTCAAAGGTGGGGAGCAAATGTAGGTGATACTACCTACCACTGGCTGCCACACACTCACCACCAGGGACTGTGGTAAGCGTTTTATAGGTATTCTCTCAACTGTTCCTTTCAGTAAGTCCGTGAGATAAGTATTATTGGTATTTTACAGATGAGGAAACTTAGATAGCTTAAATAATTTATCCTAGGTCCTACAATGAGTATGGTTAGACAACTCTTCTATTTTAGTAATGATTGTTTTTATATATTTTCTAGAAAATAGTTGTGTAGGTCTTACCAAAATTATCCAAGAATGGTATCTGCAAATTTCCTAGTTTCAAACAAGCTCTTGTGTATCAAAACAGTAATTAAAAGTAGAAGCTTTAAAAAAAGTGTTGATTTAAACGACTGATAATTGCATCATCAATTAAGGCAGCTAGTTTTTTTTTTTAGTCTGAATCCTAAATACAGTACATTTTAAGTTGTAAAAGTAAGATTGTTTTATGGCATCACTTTTCCCAATAATAGATTAGATGTTAACAGGAAGTGAAACACAAGTTTATCAGAGAATCTTGCTGCTCCAAGAATGGTCCATGAACCAACAGCTTGACCAGCATCCTTGGCTGGGAGCTTGTTAGAAAGATAGAACCTCAGTCCAGACCCACTGAATCAGAATCTGTAGCAAGATGTCCAGGGATTCGTATGCATATTAAAGATGGAAAAGCACTTCTCTCTAGACTTCATTTGGGGTCTACATAGTGCCACGATCAGCATGTAATGGAGAAACTGGTTTTTGTAATAATTGCGTTAGGTACTAATGTTGAAAACAAAGTACTTGGTGACTAGATAATTTCGTAGTTCAGTTATTAAAATCAACATGAATAAACTGACCTATTTATGGTTTTATTTTCAAGTTTTTGTTGTTTTTGAGATATCTTAGAATGACCAGCCTTATTAATAGGTATGTCAAATTTTTATGAGTATTTAGTTTTTGTAAAAGTTCCTAGTTCTTTTTAGCTATACACTATTTTTGTCAGATAGTCAATATTCTTAGATCTCTCATTCATTAAGGATTAATATACATGGAAATGATGCTGCTCCTTTAGTTTTAATTTTATATTTTAGGTTTTATATGTGGGTTACTGTTTTTTATCAAAACCCAATTAAACAATTCTGTAGAAAATCGCCTTTGTCTGGTGTTTTGAGTAAGTATTAAATTGGCAATGCTATCAGTTTGCAGTGCTATTCAAGATAAAACACTTGTTTTCCAGAAATCATTAGTTTTCTCTTTGATAAGTGAAAGCAAATTACTGAATACCATATATCACTCTTTCCCAAAGCAAAAGAAAAAAAAAAAAAGGAAGAGGGAGACTGGAAACACGCTTCACTAAAGAGTTCTACATCTTTCATCGACACTGTCTTGAATGGTCCCCAAAGACGAAAACATGAAACATATATCATTTAGAAATGTCTTTCATGTGCATCTGTATTTTGTTAGTGCCATGTGTTTTAGATTCATATTTGTGATTCTTAAAAGAGTTTTTAAACTTTCCTGCTACATATGTGATTTTTAAGGAGCATCTCTGATATGTTGATAAAGTATGAGAAATTACAAATATGATGATTAAATATTTTATTGTAAGGTGGACAAAAAGAGCCTCATTTCATGCTTTGATATTTCTCTTCTACTTGGCGTCATGATGATCCAAACTTAGAGTTGTTAATTGGTAACAGTTTCATATTTAGTTGTGTGCTTGTGTTTGTGTAATATGGAAATCATTACTTATTTAAATGCTCCTTCACAGACTTGGACTAATGTTCATGAAATCCTGGTGTCTTTTGGAAGAAGGGTTTTGTGCTATCCACTTTATCGCCATTTCAAGCTGGTGATGAAGGCCCACAGAGACACTGTAAAGATACTGCAACTAGGTAAGATATTGTTGTGCCTGCAGATTTAAGAGTGAAAAGTTAGAAGTTTTGAGTCTGTGAGGATGTAATCATGATTTCTGCTTTTTTTCTGACCATAAATAAGTAATGGAAATCATCCAATCCAACCACTTTTCCTCCCAGGTATATAGAGTCACAGTCCCTCTCTAGAGCTGCATAATCGTGCAGAGAGGTGTGCTGCTCTTTTCTGAGAGGAGTGGGGAGGCTACATGGAGAAGGTACACACTGTATTCCAAACCGTTTTGTACGATTGTAGATTGCATCGTTCAGTATTTCTTGGATGCCTGTAAATTTCTAGGCACCATTCTAGGATTGTGGGTATAATAATAAATAAGGTAAATTCCCTGCTCCTGTGAAGTTTGCAGTTTTGCCAAGGTGATAGATGATAAATAGGTAAGCACTTCCAAGATCGAGCCAAAGCGCTCTGCTGGGGCAAGTACAGAGATCACTGGGGGCGTGAAGCCTTGGCTTGGGTGGTCAGGACAGGCTTTCCAAAGAAAAGCGCAGCTGCTCTCAGGACCTTTGACTGTTGCTGAATCCAACCTGAAAAGACAAATATTTGCTGGTTTTAAGGATGTGGAAAATTCTAAGCTCTGAAACAAATTCCAAAGTTCCTCTAACAGCATCATTGGATTAAGTATATAATTTCCAAGGTAATGACTTTGAAGGGGGCAACGTCCATTTGTATGTATCAGTTCTGGGACATTTATTTAAAAGTCACTTTCCATACTTTATGGTCATTTCTTATAGTCATCCGTGGGGAGCCTTGTCATCCTTTTGTCCTTAGATGAAAGTGTTTCTGGGGACTTAGTTTTCAGACTTCTGGATAAGAATGGGAAAGAAAGGAAGTTCTACTTCCCTTTACATCCAGGTGACTTCATTGGCTTAAAGGGAAGAATCACGTCTCTAGTGTTCTCTCCCTCCTAGAGGTGTACTAGGTTTCTCTTTGACTTCTTTATAACCTATAGTCCTCTTACCCTGGGGGAAAAAGTCCTGTTTGAAGTAGATTCTTTTGAAGTAGACAGTAATTGTAAAAATGAATCATAGTTAAATGAAAGATACTTTTTTATACATCCAGTTGGTTGAGACCAGCTGTATTTTCTATTGAAGGATTGCTGATTATAGGATAGCAGAGCTACTACCTTTAAGAAATCTGTCTTCTTTAATTTAGCAGTGGGAAACAAGCTCCTTTATTTGTTTGCATGTTATTTCTTCTTTCCATCCAAGATATTTCTTGCATTGCAAAAATTACCTTGAAAAATCAATGTGTTATAAATGACTGATAGTTGAACTTGAGTCACATGTCACAATTAATTTCTTGTTTAAGTCAGGCTAGATTATCTGTGCATTATTCATAGATTTAAACAGTGAGAATGCAGTTTGCGATTATGCTGCTACATCATGGCTTCCAGATGGAAAAGTGGCCAAACCCCCATGTGCGAGTGCACGCACATACGCAGTATTACTTGTTACTGTTTATTCTGGGAAGTAATCTAGTTCTCTAGATTTTTATTTGAAAAGTAATCAGTTCTGTGATTGCATAACCAAAAATAAATTTGATTGCCTGGACTAACACTGTAATCAATTACTCAAACAGTTTTAGGAGGTCAGAATTGAAACTTAGACTTAACTTTTCATCATTATCAATCTGACAAATGTAGTGTTATCAGCTGTGTCGTGATAGCAACAGAAAACCTGAGGTAACACACTGGAGACCTCTCTGCTGAAAACCAATCGGAACCCTCTTTGACCACACACAGTGTGTTCTTTGGCCAATTTGGTTTTTGGCTAGTTAGTGCTGAGCAGAGAGCTGGAGTGTCTAGAGTTCACGCCATAAGCTGTGGGCATGACGAGCTCTGGATGGGGATTGTAACCTGTGTGTGTAAGGTGGATGGCACAGGGGTGCCATTATTGCCATGGAAGAGTCTGAATTGTTTGGACACCCCATAATTTAAGTGGGAATAGCTCTGGTTTGGCATTTAATGTTTTCCAAGAATGAATTCATGCCTACTTATAATTCAAAATGAGTGAGCTTCCAAAACCAAGGTAGGAAGGCTTCAGCATCTGCAGAATATTTCATTATACCTGATTGACTAACATCGGAGTCTTTAAAGAACCATGAATTTTCTTTATCTGACTTCATCGTAGCCTTTACTAGGATTCTTTACCAGGCCTTTGGCTATTTTCAATTTTGTATTCCTTCTCCCGTCTCTTTCCTACCTCCAAAGGCTGTACACTTCTCTCTCACTGTTGCAATATGTCTAACCCAAATTCCTTTAAGGGCAGAAAACCTGCTTTGTCCTTTAAGTACTATTTTAGTGCTTACCACAGGGCCTTGCACGTGGCGGTGCTCTCCCGGAATCAGTAATTGTGGGGCACATGATCATCCCCTTTTTTCCTCTGTTCCTGTCTCTTCGGTAAATTTCACTTCCTCTTCCTTGTTCCATTCTTTGGGAAGAGTGGGAAGAATCCTTCGTGGAAGCATCACTTAGCTGCTGTTACTTATTGAAAATAAATGAAAAAAGGAATCAAGGGAACAGCTTTTCTAATATGTCTTCAGAAACTTTATTCTATTTGGAAGTGACTTTATTCTATTTGATTATACATTGTTTGTACAATTTACTGTTTGTGCTAACATCTACATTTCGTTAATCTTTATAAGGCATTGCTTGCTCTTTTTCCGTACTATTGTACAACTATTGAACATATAGTGTAACTATTACATTGAAAGGGCTGGACATCTTGGGCTCGAAGGGAAACAACTTAATTTTTTCTCCCAGTTCTCTCCTCGACCTCATTCTTTCTTTTATTGTTTCTGGGTGGAATATATATCCTGTAAATGTCATATCACACACACATATCCTGTAATATATAATAAATATTCTGTAACTTTTTCTATCACTTTAGATTATAAGAAGAGTCTCATTTCAGTACTTAAAATGTCCCCTTTGAACTTGATTAAAAAAATAAAGCTTTCTTTCCCCAGCTTGGGCCTGCCTCAGGTCAGGAAACCAGCAGTGGGGAGGGGGCCCCTTCCCTGTTGCAGGACGTCCCGCCTGCTTCCAGAGCAGGCCCTCGCTCAGCCACCATAGGCTGCTCCTTCCTGCTTCTCTATGGGGGCTTTCCTCAGATAGGGGTCAGGCACTAGTCTTTGTACCCCACAGTCTCCAGGAGCCTCGCTTAAAACCTCCTTTCTCTTGGTTTAAGGTGACAGGAAAGCACCTCCTCCCCTCCCCCATGGAGGGAGGTAGAAACCCCACAGCAGTCCAACAACTGATTCAAAGAAATTTTCTAGACCTCTGTACTCTTCAACTCCTGGAGATGAGTGTTGGTCTAGGGGATCACACATCAGTTTTCTGTTAGTCTCTCTGGAAGTTGAGCATCTCTTTTTAAAATATGTGAATGCTGATATCTATTTTGTCTTTGTGGGCCTCACTGGAAATGAGTCAGAAAGCATCCCATCTTAATATGCTAGCACGGTTGTAATAACCACAGCTGCCGCATTAACCACTTTCTGTGCGACAGCAGGAGGCTCAGTTCTTTAGATACCTTATCTGATGTCATCCATACTGTAATCCTGAGAGGCAGGGATTACTGTCCCCATTTCGCAGATAGAAGACAGGCTCAAAGGAGTTCACTCACTTGCATTGGGTCACACACCCAGTGGTTGGTAGAGCCTGGATTTGACGCCAGGTCTCTCTGACTCAAAGTCTGTGCCCTTTGAAGTGTTCAAATAGTTATAAATGAAATTGTATGAAGCCTGGGATTTACTTGAAAATAATCCAGAGTGGGTTGGGGGAAGGTGGGCAGGGTGCAGGGGAGACAGGCTTGGCCACGAGCTGGTACTTGCTGAAGCTTGGTGATGAGAATGTGGGAGTTCACTGGCCTATTGTCTCTTTTTGTACATGTTGTGATTTTCCTTTATAAAAAGTTTTTTAAAGTCTGGACTCTTAACCACTGTACATCTGTGGTTCAAATTCAAATTTATTCGCCATTTTGTGGAAAACATTGTAATTTTTGTTCAGACAGTTGTATAAAAATATTTTGACTAATAAAAAGACTCATTTAAAATTACTTTTTTGTTTTGTTTTTAAGTCTCACAGAAACCCACCTTTCTGTAAACATTTGAAGTCTGGTGACTAGTGGCTACTTGGCAGGCTGTAACCCAGCAAACAGCCTTCAGATTATTGTTACCAACTAAGAGCTGGCTTTATTTCATATAATTAATAGCCCTTACATAGCAGTCATTACTGGGCTCAATAATCAATTTTTCAGAAATGACTGCTTTATCCTCTTCTGCAGATAGATATAGTAACATGATCAATGTGAAAGTAAAGAGCCATGGCACAGGCTCAGGGCAGATCTTTTTCTTTAAGAAAAATGATAGTTCAGGAAATTGAGCTATGGCAAGTATATTGTGTGAGCTCTGAGTTCTGATGCAACCTTTAAGATGGATTTGTTTTTGGCATTTGAATTCTATTTAGTCCAAAGTCAGTTTAGCAAATGCTTCATTTTATTGAATTGTAAAGGAGATTACTCCAAATTGAAAAGTAAAAGATGAAATCACTAGCATTTTCCAATGTTGACATTTATCTATATTTAATTTTTATGAGTTTCCAACTATGGACATTTTAAAGAATTGTTAGGCCTTTTAATTTTACTCCTTAAGTCCATCATGTCAAACTTTTTTGAGAGTTATTCAACAAGTGTTTGTTGAGCACTTGGTTTGTCAAGGTGCGGAGCTGGCTCTGGAGGTGCTGCAGTGAACAGGAGGGGGTCAACTCATGCCCTTGGGGAGCTCGAAATAATGGGGGGCAGGGAATTAAACAACTACCAGGTTTTAAAAAAAATTGCATTTGTAGTAAGTAGCTCAAAGGAGAAATATAGTGGGTGAAAATATAAAGGCATAGAAACTGACTGACGTTTAAGTCATTTCAGACGTGTAACCCCCTCCTACGTAGGGGAGCCTCTGCCTTATTTCACTTCCAGTTCTCAGCTTCTACTGCAATTTCCTGTCGCTCTAAAGAACTTGTTAATTGTTTGATGAGTTCAATTATTAGTTTATTCATTCCACAGGTATTTTGTCAGTACCTACTAAAAAGCTATTTATTATGCACAAAGCACCCTGTAGATATAAATGTAAAGAACGGTAAGATGCATTAGCCTTGGATACTGTACTTGGGGAGCATGTGTGCTAGCAGGGGAGCTAAGATGTCCATCAATAGCATAAAATACGTAGTAGACAATGGTAAGTACCTTACCTGAAATTCGGACTAAGTCGCTCAGGTAGGGAGAGGTGATGTTTCACTGGGGGCCAGAGACAGCCTCATGGAGGACGTGGGATTTGCCGTGGGATTTGCAGGATGAGTAGTATTTGGACACAGAAGGATGGAGGGAAGTGTTCTAAATATTCGGAGTGAACACCACGAAGAAGTTCATGGAATACCGTAGTCTCATTAATGAAAATTTTGAGTTGATACGCTATCTGGTTCTGAGATTTGCCCGACAGCCTCTAAAACTAGTTGGTAGTTCCTTTCCAGTCTGAGTTAACTGGTCCAGAATGAATTTCTCTGTTTCTTTAATATTATCACTTAATTCCTTGCTCCCCACTCAGGAGGTGATAATTCTTATTTTCAGTTTTCTTCCTCATTCTAAATTGTCCTTGAACTTTTTATTTCCTAGTCAATTCCCCATGGCGATTAAATGTTTATAAGAATGGAATAATCATAGTGCTTTCAGCAAATTTAAATAGCATGGGATTCAAATCAAATATTGAAGTACTGTTAGTATCTGCTTTGGCTGATCCCTCATGTCCCAACTAACCCAGTAAAGGAGGGGCTTTGGAGCCCTGGAGCGCGTGGGCTGCAGCTGGGATGTGTGAAGGGAGAGTAGGACTCTGCCGTGCAGTCCTGACTCGGCCAGTCCTCAGCCTCAGCCTCCCTAGATTCTCCTGCCACGCGGCAAAGCAAATTCCTTTTACTCGTCTCTTCCTCAGGCCCGAATCTCTTTTCCCAGTCTCTTAAATTGGCACATTCTACCTATTTATATTATTTGTCCTCAGAGCATTTGTGGGTTTCTACATGCACTTCTGTATAGAAGGATATTGTATATGAACATAAACTTTAGTAAAAGGAAAGAAAATCAAATTCCGATCATCTCCACAGAATCCCCTTTTCCTCGATAATCCTGTTAATCATTAAATATTGTTAGTCACTAAAATTTTTTTAGATTGCTTTCTGGGTTACATTTCTATAAAACATTCTTTGTTCTCTTAAAGTGCTCTGTAGGGGGCAGCATTTCCTGTATGGTTTACAAATAATAAATTGCCTTTTAATTGCCACAGTGATTCAGAGATTATGGTTCTTCTGCTGCAAAAAAATCACTTAAAATATCTTAGTGTTCTGTGGAATTTGAATTATATCATTCTGCTTTCCTCAAAATCAGCTCATTTCTTACATATATATGTGTGTGTATATATATGTGTATACCAATTTAAATCTACATTATATTTCCTGTGCTATAAGTTTTGTGAATTTCTGCCGTTTCTGAGCTGAGCAATGTAGAAAACCCAGGAGGTTAGTTGCATGGTTTGATATGATGGCTTTAAAAAAAGCTTCTATAGTTAGTGCCTCTTTTAATAAATTTTAAGTCAGTTTTGAGTTTGCTTTTTGTTGATATGAATTTGTAAGGAAGTAACTGTAAGTCTACTTTCTTTAAGTAAGAGGATAGAGGCAGAAAATTGTATATATTTAAGACAAATTTGGGAGAACAAAGAGCAAACATTTTGTTTGACCATGATGAATGAAGGTCCTGTGGCACAGTCATATTGAGACCTAGATGAAGTAAATTGAACAATACTTTATATGTTACCTGGAGAACATGCAAGAGTTGTATTTATGCAATGCAGAGTTCCTTTAAGTAGTAAGTTAATACTGAAAAATAACAAGTGGCAGACATTTATTCAACAGACATAAATCAGATCCCTTCTCTGTACAAGGCAGAACCAGCGAAGAGTTATAAGGATATATGTGACTTGGTCTTAGCTCTTAGGGAGTTTATGATGTGACAGCGATGATAAGACAATAGGTAAGATGCAAAAGTTGAGTACTTGCAATGGAGATTATGTGGCCTGCAAAGCCAAAATCTTTATTTTCTGCCTCTTTATGGAAAAAATTTGCATACCCTTGTTTTAGGTTTATATTCAGGGTTGGAGGGGAGCCCATCTGGAGAAGTCTTTGGCTAGCTTTCATCCCAAATAGTGGCCAGTGTTGAAGGGGATCGTTTCAGCTGTTTCCCTCCGTCCCCCACAGGATGAGATGTAGCCTGTCGAGTTGGTTCCCACTAGAGGAGGTCCCTCAACATTAGAAGCAAACTGGCCAAGTGGGTGAATGAATGAGGATGAGTTTCAGAAAATCGGGAGTAATGAGGCCTGTGTGAATTGGAGATGTACAGTGCCCCATCTATAGCCAATTTTTGCCATGTGGCTATGTAGTATTGCCGGTTTGGGAGACTTATAAAGAAGTGGAAAGCAATGATCTTAAATATAAAATTTTTCAAAAGTTTAAATATGAACAATAAAGTAAAGATTTTAAATAATGCTATAAGAGCCTTGGTATGTCTGAGAGCCCTTCAGCCTCTGTGCGCCATCCGTTTTGATTTCGACTCTGTGGCAAGCCAAGTGCCAGCCTGTCTTTCTCAGACCCTCTTAGACCTGCCAGTTTCCAGCTGCAGTGAGGGCCTGCACCAGGTCTCTGCTCCTTCAATCCCAGCTTGAGACTGAGTCTTAACCCTGTGTGGGTTCCCAGATTAGGGTGGGGAAGGAGCTAGGAGATATCCGGCATTCTGTAAATAGCTGTGACCAGAAACCTTAAAACCAGAACAGATCCCTCACTTCTCTTTCTGCTTACTTTGTTTTGTTACTCTTGTCAGCCAGAGCCTGGTTGGGGTGGCGGGGATGAGTCATAGGATTGTGGTACCACACCCCCTCTGACTCCTAGGGTGCTTTTAAGTATGGCTGAGGGGAGGGGCTTGACAAGAAGACGCAAACAGTATAGGCCTAATGAGGCAGGTGTAGTGGTAGTTGTTACTTAAAGAAGGTGTAGGAATTGGAACAGAAGAAGTGGAGGAAGGTATGCCCTGAGGAAGTAGAAGGTAAAGAAATCAGAGAGAGGAAAAGGAGAGTTCTGTGTCTAAGAAATGGCGAATATTCTAGTTTGTCTTGAGGCTTGTGATGTGAAGGGGAATTGTAGGAAAAAGGTGGGAATGGTGTGTTGGGGATCGTGGAGAGCCTGCACTGGCTTGATAAAGAGACTGGGTCTTGCCCAGTGAGGGACCACTGGAGAGTTTGTTGTTAGGGTCTGTGATGGGCTCATGATGTCAGATTCATCTGGCAGTAACACTGAGGATAGGGTTATTGAAGAGTGTGAGATTAATGGCACTGAGAAGAGAGGAGACCTCTATTCTTGCCTGAAGACAAGTAGTTTGCAAATAGGTAATATGGTCTGAACTGGAGCGCCAGCAGTGGTGTGGAGGAGAAAGGAATCCAAGGGCAGAGGCTTCACAGTTAGTGGGGTAGGAGCTGGTAAGGCTGTCCCAGGGTCTTGATCCACATGACCTGTTGTCCTCCTTCCCTTGTCATCTGTAAAGTGCTTTTGTGTTCATTGTCTCATTTAATTCCCACAGCAGTTCTGAAGAATTTCCCCCTCACTTTACACACGTGAAAACAGATTCAGAAGAAGTACCAAATAGCTAAGAAATGGCACCAAGAGCAAGCAGGTTCTGGGCCACACAACTGTTCCGCAGTGAGATAGTTTAAATTGTTACCATTTTTACTTTGTAGAGTAGTTAGCTAAGAATTGCACAAGATTATTTATGCGTAACTTTTAAATGGTCTTTCCTTATTAGCCTTTTAGAATTTGGGACTAGAAGTCTAAGATCTTAATTTCATAATCAAATTTTCATCTGTTTAATATAAATTAAAGTTCCATGTAGTTATAGATATCTAATCATTTTTACTCAATTATATTTACTGTATATTGATGAAAATGTAAAGAAGTATAACTCAGTTCTACTAGTATACAAAGCATTTAGCAGTAAGCACACACCCTCACCGTAATACCGTGAGGATAGCAAAAGGGTTGGGTTTCTTTCCTTCTGTCTTGACATACTGATCAGTATTTCACATCGCCTAGAGGGACTCGTAAGTCTGGTTGGACTGGGTTTGTTTTTCCTTTTATGAGCCATTTGAGGAATCCACTTGTCTTTTTTTCTCTACATTTCTTCTTTCTGACTTCATGCACAGTTTTAGTTTTACCATTCAAAACTAAGCTAATTAAAAAAAAGTCAGAAATTTTAATATTAAGTAACATTTACTGGGAAAATGAAGTATAATAGTCTTAATTAAAGCAACAATGAAAAGAACTTATTTTAAATTGAGCTACTAGGCATTGGGATACATGCTGTATTCATAAGGTGGAATAGTTCAAATAAAATCTTACCTACAGAATTATGAAGTTTTACATGCTTATGGATTTTTTTAAAATCCAGGGTTAGATTGCAGCTGTCTCAAGAGGTTTTTTCCATGCATGTTCAGCTTCTTAAACTTCCTACTTCTGTACTTACTGAATAGATGGGATTTTTTTTTTTACATTCTGCCTTGAACTTGGACGCCTTACTCTTAACTGTCTAAAGAAATTGAAAGTAGTCATGCTACCATTAGGTAATGTTGGTGACGTCCAGTCGTGTATTTCTAAACTGACACAACCACTGCTTTGACAGGTGACTGAAGGAGGAAGGTAGAGTTAATGTCAAGGCTGTCCCTCCAAACCAGCGAATCTAGCCGGGATTCTTAGAAAAGGCAAAAAGCAGCCTTGGGTTAAATTCATTCTTGGAACTTTTGATGGTGTAATGATGTAAGAAAGTTGGCATAGCTACATTCTTTTCTCGTCAGTGAATAGATATGACAAGGGAAGGCCCAAACAAATTGTATACTCCACATTTGTCACGGCGCAGTAACTGAAACCTGCAGATCATGAAGGTGTCATAACTAGTACATGTTAACTGAGCAGTTGGACCAGGTGTTTTTAAAGTTAGCTTCTGTGTGCTCCAGACTACATTAACAACCGGCCTGTATTAAACAGGATCATACAATTTGCGAGACATTGTTCTAGACCAGGAAAGAAAGATGAAAAGCCGTGTCCCTTCCTGTCAAGGTGTTTGCCACACAAAGTGATAAATACTGACACTGTGTTTATTGCATACTGCCTGGGAGGCCGATGTACTTATTTTCAAATCCTGACTGTTCCTTCCTAGTAGTGATCTTGGCCAACTCTTTCATATATCCTTGAGCAACCTCAGTTTTCTCACTTATGAAATGAGCAAGAAAGTACCTAACTAGTGGGTTAAATGATGGAAAGTACTCAGTGCAGAGCAAGTGGGTAGCTACTACCTAAATAGAAGGGTGTCCAGGCATTATAAAGGAGCCTAAACCAGCTTGTGGGGGGAGTTAGAACCCATTTCCTAGAAGTAATGCCCAGTTTGAGACTTGATGGTGAATTAGGGTTGCACTGGGAGTTGTGCATTCCAGGCAAAGGGAGCGTCTACAAAGTATATGTTTGCTTTATGTTAATTTTGTTTGTGGCTGTAAGATAATATATGTAATTTTTGTAACAAAGAATTTTGAGAAACTGATATAGGACTGTAAATTTGTGCTCAAAATAGTAACTCTTATTGCTTCAAGTGTGTGTTTTCTATTATAACTCAGAAATGTAAGTGCTGGGGCCGGCCCCATGGCCGAGTGTTAAGTTCATGCTCTCTGCTTCAGCGGCCCAGGGTTTCACCAGTTTGGATCCCGGGTGCAGACATGGCCCCGCTCATCAAGCCATGGTGAGGCAGTGTCCCGCATAGCACAACCAGAAGGACCTACAACTAGAATATACAACTATGTATTAGGGGTCGGGGGGCTTTGAGGAGGAGAAGGGGAAAAAAAAACACCAAAAAAAATGAAGATTGGCCACAGATGTTAGCTCAGGTGCCAATCTTTAAAAAAAAGAAATGTAAGTGCTTAAATTTGAGGAATTTGAGGGTAAAAAAACAATGAAATGGATTGAGAAGTTTTCCTAAAACTAAATTTAATGTATGTTTGTGTTAATTCCTAGAGGCTTGACTTTCTGCTCCTTCGTAACAGGGCCCAGTGTAAACGCAAATTACCACACTTTGATTCTCTTAACTTTGATTAATTTGACACAATTCTTTTGTCATCTCGTTTTATGGTCAAATGATCTATGAAAATTAAAGTTAAAAATAATTCATAAATTATCCCTCCTGATAATATGGTCTCATCAGAATCCCTGGATTCTAGGCAGATATCTACTAAATTATGCGTTTTAAGATGATAGCAATGTTGGCTTTTATTTTGAAATGATTTCACAAATAAAGACTAAACAATGCTTTCCTTCAGGTGTTTTGAATAACCACGTCTTTTTCCTTTATTCTTTTTGGCTGCTTGTCTTGTGTAGCCCAAAACTTTAAACGGCAGGACCAGATACCCAGAAAACTACAGCCTTATAGCAGCTATAATGTACCAGTTGAAAAGAAACTTAGCTCTTACTGTATAGAGTTAGCAGTTTATATTATTTTTGCTGTGCTGGCTTTTAGCCAGCCAAAACATCCACTATCCTGATAATCTCCTAGAACGGGAGCCATTTCTTAAGTGCCTCCAACCATGAGCTAGTCTGTCAGTGAGAGATTATTGCCAAACCTGGTCTGCTAATGGGAAGATTTCAAATAGCCAATGGATTCTAATTTAGAACAGCTCAATCTTGTCTCTTTTTAAAGATATATTAACCTGAGAAGCCACATCTGTTCAGAACAGGAAAGCACATGGTTCTTAGTTTACCTTCTCTTTAAAGGAGAGCTGGAGAATGAGTAGCCAGAGAATGTGTTAAATACTATTTACTGCCCACCTGCTTGTTACTGTTATCTTTATTTTCTTTATGTTGTCATTATGCTTCTCTGTGTTGTCATTAGACAGTCATTTTCCCTGAAGTAAAACCTTCATGGCACTTGTCATTTATAATACCAGGATCCTGGTTTTAAACTGCCTTTGTGAGTGAACAAGATCTTGTTTCCATTAGCCCTTCTTCAATGGATAGAGTTGGCTTAAGCAAGTACCAAGTGGATCATAGAGAATCCCTAGCTCTTTGGGGATCTCACATCCTGGAGAGGCCTGTTAGTGTGTTGTTGTGGTGAAAATAGTTACCGTGGTTACTGTGCAAGGTCCCTTCTTTTTCCTGCTTTGGACCAGGCAGTGAACTGGCTGAAAATGGTCACCTTCCTGCAGTGCCTTTGAGCAGAAATAATTCCCTTGGATTTAGGCCTGAGCAGTTTTTTATGCCCGTATGATGTTTGACGAGCCTATGACTGGATGAAGCTCCACAGGAGCCAGGTACTTGGAGTCCCCAAAGGTTTCTGGCCACTGGCCGTGTGACAGCCTGGAAGAGGGCCAGTTTTTTCCTTTGCCGATAGCTGTTCGATAAGTGGTGGACAACCTGAGAGAAAGAGAAGTCAGTACAAAGCAGACTTAAAGAAGAAAGAACTGCATGGCTTCATGAGTCTCTGCGCTCTGACGCCGGAATCATCTGTGGTGATTTAGTGGGAACCAAAGCGATGAAGCATGACCTTGGGGAACAATATACATTGTTGGGGGGAGGATGGTTTTAATGTACTTTTTGTTCTAAATTGTCAACTGCCAGTAGCCCAGTTCTCTTTTACCGTATCTGTCCCTTAGCATACTGTGAAAATAGTTTGAAAAAGGCTTACAGTGAAAACGCAGCTTTTGAAAAGTACATAACTTTCCCTTTCAAAACTGCCTGGCATGTGGTTTTCTAAAGTTACCTGATCTGAATGTTGATTCTCAGTTGTTCAAAAATACAATTTAAAGAAAATTTAAATACGACTTTTAAGATGTTAACATTCTTTGTCAATATTTCAAGGTTTGGCTGTGTAGTTGAGGATGTCTAATTTTTGGTTAAACAAATAAATGTTGTTTGTGGAGAATTTTCAAAATAGGGGAAAGTGCAAAGAAGAGTAAATGTGCAATCCCTAGTGTACAACAGTGCCGGGCACACGGCAGGCATTCACGTATTTGTCCAGAGAATGTAGTGACAAATACTATTAATATCATTTGGGTATATTTATGTTTAGGGGTTTTGTGTGTGTATGTATATGTCTTTTTTTTTTTAAGAAACATGCAAATACAATGTAACTTTAAAATTTTAAAGAATTGATTATTTTTGATGTTATGTTCTTTTATTATCATTCACTCGTGATAACCGGAAGATTTGAATTTGCCTGTGGCCCTTAGCAAGGGAGCAACCTCACTTTAGGCATGTCTGCTACATGAAGCTGTATAATTTCATTAGGAAATGGTTGCCCTGGATTCTCATTAAATATGTGACCTTAATTCCACACCCATCTTCATAAAAATCTGCGAGTGGGGTCTTTTATCCCTACTGCCTACACCTGCGTGTGGACCCTCTCACCTCAGTCCTGTCTGATTGTGTGCATCGCCTCCTCTTTGACACAGACTTCCACCAAACTCCCCAGTTTACAGCCCATTTCCCTACTTGCACCAGCTGCTCCAGCCAAATGATCTTCTCCTCTCGTTCCCTGAATCCACTCCATTTTTAGGACCACCTCTGCTCCTTTACACGCTGTCCTTCAAGCTGGCATACCTACCCCTTTTTCTTCACTTTTCTTTACTCACTGAGTTATTTGCTGTGAGGCCCAGCTCCAAATCCTGCATCTTCTATTAACCTGCTTATATTAGTAAGCTTCAGGATCTTGAGAGGCACTATTCTGGGATGCCTCACTGTAGCAACTTGTACACATTTCAAGTGAAAAGTTTTTTTGATAAGACCTATGGTTGACTTTTAAAACTTTAAATTGGGGGCTGGTCATGTGGCGTAGTGGTTAAGTTTACGCACTCTGCTTCAGCAGCCTGGGGTTCACCCGTATGGATCCTGAGCGTGGACCTACATACCACTCAAGACATGCTGAGGTGGCATCCCACACAAAAGACCTAGAAGGACTTATAACTAGAATGTACAACTATGTACTGGGGCTTTGGGGAGAAAAAAAAAGAGAGAGGAAGATTGGCAACAGATGTTAGCTCAGGGCCACTCTTCCTCACCCAAAAAAAGCATACATTTAAAGAAAAAAAACTTTTTAAGTCGGTAATTATCATGAAACTTAACTCCCTTCCCCCCCCCCCCCCCCCCCCCCCCCCGCCAAAAGAGAGAGAAAGCAAGAAATTGGCATACACTCTGACATTTTCTTCTCTGTGGCAATTCAAACTGTTCAAAACATTCTTATAGTTTAGTTAGTTCGCCTGTGATATTTTTCTGTTTGGATAACATGGCTACCTTGGTTTCATCACTTCTGTGAGTTTTGATTTTATTTCCTCCTCCTGTCATCAAACTCTGCCTTCAACATTACCTGCCTTGTAGCTTAAATAGGCCTGTGCCGGGGGAATTCACACTGGTCATTTGATGTAGTAAGCCTAGGCCACTTCAATAAGTCACAGCTCTGACCTTGGCTAAACGAAATGCAGTCTTAGGTCTTCTAAGCAGTTTTCTTAACCAATCGGCCAGCAGAGCTTTTGTTGACATTCTTCCTATCTGCATATGAGAAAGCCACATAAATAGTTTAAATTTTTGAAAAAGGCATGTCCCCTACTTTGAACTTACTACCTACTTAACTCTTGAGTAATAAAAATGTGATATAGACTGAATGGGCCAAGAAGATATGGGTAGCATGCACAGTGGATAGCTTCTGGAGTCAGTAAGATCAGAATTTGGATTCTGGGCCCCTAACTCAGTGGTACTGTGAGTATCTTACCATACTTGAGCCTCAGTTTCTCCTTCTGTGAAATGAGCAGGGGAAGTTATGGAGAGGATCAGCTGAGCTTCCTTTCCACTTCTTTCCTTTGAAGGATTTAGTCAAGAGCTCTGACAACTAGGGAGGTCGGCCCAGGCTTCCTGAAGCATGAAAACTTGAGCTAGGCCTTGAAGGTAGGCTCGATTCCATTAGGTCAAGGGGAGAAGAAAAGGCACTCCAGCTGTGGGGAACTAGTTGTGCAAAAGACTATGGGCAAGTCTGTAGAGCCTTGAAAGCATGTGCAGGGACGGCCCCCATGAAAGCAGTGCGTAAGAAAATGTGTGTCAGAGGGCTAGAGGGGAGAGCCTGGAATGCGAGAGACGAGGAAGAAGATCTTACAACCTAGGCGTGAGGTGATGAGCGTATGAGTGAGGATCTGTGGTCAGGGCGTGGTGCAGAAACAGCAGCCACAAGGGGCATTTCCAAGGACGAATCATCAGGGCTCGGTATGTGAGGCTATGGGATGAAAAAAATTGCAAGGGTTTAAGTGGATGATTACTGTGTCATTCAGTTATTCATTCTTCAAATACTTAAATTGAAAATCGGCTGCTGCAAGCTTCTGTTGTAAGTATTGGGGATTAACCACTAAATAAAACAGAGTCCCTGCTCTTTTGAAGCTTACTTTCTAGTGTTAATTGTGTTAAAAATTTAGTGGCAGCAATTTGGGCATCTTGAGATGTCATTATCCAGCTCATGATTCTTTTATCATATCTAAAGTCAAGTGGGAAATGGCGATGAGAGCACATCCAGTATCTTCGTGAAATCAATCTACAGTATTTTCATGTTTCAGGACTTTAAAGACAAGCACGAAACGGTTAGTGAAAATGCTGTATTTTGCAGATCAAAGGAAGTGGTACTACCATAGATTTCGTAATTTGCCACATAGTTAATAAATTTGAGGGACTGTGAAGTTTGGAACACCTAGGGAATTGCTGTTGACTTGTGAAAGCTTCGTTTTGTAGGCTTTGGTTGGGATTAAACTTAGGTTCATTTAACAACCAGGAGAAAGTGGTTAGATTGAACAAGACTTCAGTACTCGATGGCTTTTTTCCCCGCAAGGGATTTTGTCAGCATATTTTTGAAGTAGTGCTATGATATTTTAGTTTTCAGTCTGAGTTTTCAATTCTTTAAGGTGCAAAAATTTAAGTTAGTACTAGGTAATTCCTTGACGAAAAATGTTGACATAAGAAATAAATTGAGAATTGAAAACTAAAATATAGTTTTCCCTGGTATTTTGAAAGCTCGAATTAGAAGAACATTATCTAATTAAAGTAATGATTCATTTAAATATTCATTTAGTTAGGATAACTCCCCTCTCTTTTGTTTAATGTACCTATTTGTGTTTCATAGTGTTTTTATGGTAACTACAATTAATCAGCTATAAAAATAGAGTATAAGGACTATTCATAATTCTTACAGAAAGAAAGAAAGAGGTTTGGACCTTATAGTACTGATAAAATTTCATGCAATGAAGGAATATTAAAAGTATTCTTAAAAACAGGGTTAAGACTCTGAACTGCTGTTAATATATTACCTCTCAGTATCTGAATTCCTCAGTTTAAAAAAATCAGATGTTTTTTATTAAGGATGATTTGACTTTTTATGTTTCCTTCAGGTGAAAGTGCAGTTTTAAAGTGTCTACTGGATATTCACAAAATTTTTCAGGAAAACGACCCAGCTTACATTCTAAACGATCTCTACATCTCAGACTACTGTGTGTGGATTCAGAAAGCCAAGTAAGTTTTGAGTTATTTACGAATTTTATGTGCTCCCATTTCTGCAACACTTACTTCCCAAGAAGGAAGAAAATGAAATAACCTGGGGGGTAAGTTTTAATGAAAGAGAAACCCTGTATAGCTACCAGACACTTGAGGAAGTGACTGGACCAACATGAGGAATGGGTGAATTTGCTTAGGGAGGAGGTGCAGGTGGTGAAAAGTAAATTCTACCGGAAAACTGGTGCAGCCAGGAAAATAAGGGTTAAAACAGACAATTGTGAGTATTCATCGTTGTGCTGTTGACTGTTCAAAGTGGAATCTCAAGACTGGGTATCCGAACTTGTGTCCATAGTTAACTTACAGTGGGGTGTGAGTGGGTGTGTGTGCGCGCGTGTGTGCACGTGCGGGAACATGTGTAACATCATAGGACACAAACCTAATCAGTTCTAATCACAACGAGAGCTGTATTCAATGGCTAACCACTGGCTTGCAGAATTCATTATGCAGAGTTAAAAAATACAGCTTCAGAGCCTAACAACATGATTCTTGGTAACACATGCATCTAAAGGTCTGAACACTCACAAATGGGCTCCTTGCACTTGGTATGTGAAAGTTTTAAAAAGTGTTTACCCTTGCCTCTCTCAAGGAACCATATTAAGTTTAAAAATATAGTGAATTTTCATTTGTGAAGGGGTTCTATAGACCTGATTCTTATCAGACATGCCCAAATTATCCATTTCAGCAGCAGGAGACTATTAATTGAGGACATACACAGAGAGCTCTTGATTGGAATGATTCTTAGGTGCTGTAGAAAATGATGGCACAATATCATTCGTGACGTAGAAGAAAAATATCATTCATGACTTAAAAGAAAATACTTGTGATATTTTTACTACGACTGTGATGATTGGTAAATGAATGCTTTAGTATGGCTTTAGTGCCTGTTTTGAGTGAGCCATTCTATAGAATTTATTTTTGGTTTCTGTTCATGGGGAAGCAATTGTTGCAGAGTGAAATAAGGAAAAAAACCCTTGAGGCTATCCCTTTTGTAAGGAAAATGCTTAGGGACTGCTCAGGATAATGCCTAATAACCTACTGCAGGTGGTTTCAGCGTTTGTGTTGGAAATCGAGATCTTGCCAGATGGAAGATTGCATCTTTAACCCCTGAGGTCATAATGGCATGTCATCACTTCATTTGATCCTCCTGCTAATTGAGCTTATCAAATACCCTGCTGCCATTGCCTGTTGTTTTCATAATAAAATTAAATTGAAATAGTCTATTTGTGTGAGCTTAGGTTTTTCTTTTTTTTTTCAGGGTGAGAATTTTATAAGCGTGTAATGAGCATGCAGGTTTGTGCTAGGATCCCATTTCTATGAGCTCTTCCTTTCTCTATTTGTGGCATTCCTGATTAACTAGAGAGAAGATCGCATTTCATTAAAGCAGAAGGGTGTATGCCCTCAAGTTGGTGTGGGGATTATTAGACCTTTTTTCTCCTAAAAGAATTTTTTCCCCTTGGTTTTAATTTGCAGGAAATGAAATGAAATTCTTAGGTTCCTAATAGTTGTTATGATAATAGTAATTTTTTAAAAGGAAGGGATAATGTTTAGGAAGTGAGATAGGAGAGAGAAACCCATAGGAACTCCTCCGATTACTTTGGAAAAATTTATTCAACTTTACCTATTTAAACATGACTCTTCTTTCTCTAACTAGGCTGTGTTGTTTTCACTTTGTGTGTTAAATTTTAATTCTAGTCTAGCCCAGCTATTTTTTTTCTTCCCCTTTAAAATAAAACATTTGTTCATTTATCTCATTTTTATTCACTTTTCTAATTTCATCCTTAATTTTTCAAGTACAAAATGATTGAGCTTTCCAGTATCATCTTTGCTGTGAACTTTCTTGGCTCTGAATTAATTCTACTGCATCGTATGTCCATGGTTTTCTTAACTAATTTCTTCCTCACCCTTCACCTTCTGGTTTCTTTCCCATACAGTTTTTTTTTTTTTTAATTTTTTTTTTCCTTTTTATCCCCAATGCCCCCCAGTACATAGTTGTATATTCTTCGTTGTGGGTCCTTCTAGTTGTGGCATGTGGGACGCTGCCTCAGCATGGTTTGATGAGCAGTGCCATGTCCGCGCCCAGGATTCAAACCAATGAAACACTGGGCCGCCTGCAGCAGAGCGCGTGAACTTAACCACTCGGCCACGGGGCCAGCCCCCCCATATAGTATTATTAGTGAAATCTAGCACCTTACTTTTACATTTTAAAATAGTTCTATATTTTTCTTAGTCTCTGTTTGATGTTTTTGATTATAGACATACCTCGGAGATATCATGGGTTTGGTTCCAGACCACCGCAGTAAAGCAAATATTGCAATAAAGCAAGTCACATGGATGTTTTGGTTTCCCAGTGCATATAAAAGTTATGTTTACACTATGCTGTAGTCTATTAAGTGTGCGATAGCATTATGTCTAAAAAAACAATGTACATACTTTAATCTAAAAATACTTTATTGCTAAAAAGTGCTAATCATCATCTGAGCCTTCAGCGAGTCGTAATCGTTTTGCTGGTGGAGGGTCTTGTAAAAAACACAGTATCTGCAAAGTGCAATAAAGTGCGGTGCAATAAAACAAGGTATGCATATATAATAATGAAATATGTAGAATTTTATTGAAATACCAGACAAGTGCTAAATTCTGACTAGCACAAAGGACAGCATTCCATTTTTACAGTCAGACATTTACTTTGGCAAAAACTTACTGGAATGTGGGTAGCAAAGTCATTCTTATATTTAACGAATGAAGTTAGGGCAACAGTTATCATAGGTTTTGCTTTAATACTAGGTAGTTATTTTTCCTTGTGATATCTCTGTCTTGTAGAGCATTATTTGCAGATCTTAAAAACTGAAGCTCCTGGGGGCCGACCCCATGGCCAAGTGGTTAAAGTTCCATGTGCTCCGCTTCAGCGGCCCAGGTTTGCAGATTCGGACCCCGGGTATAGACTTACTCCACTCATCAGCCACGCTGTGGAGGCATCCCACATACAAAAAATAAAGGAGGATTGGCATGTATGTTAGCCCAGGGCAGATCTTTCTTAGCAAAAACAAAAAAAGACAGGGGCTAGCCCGGTGGTGTAGTGGTTAAGTTTGCACACTCCGCTTCAGTGGCCCTGAGTTTGCGGGTTTGGATCCTGGGTGTGGATGTACACACTGCTCATCAAGCCATGCTGTGGCAGCATCCCACATAGAAGAACTAGAAGGACTTACAGCTAGGATATACAACTATGTACTGGGGTTTTGGGGAGGAAAAAAAAAGAGAAAGATTGGCAATAGATGTTAGTTCAGGGCCAACCTTCAAAAAATCTTAAAAAAAAAAAAAAAACCCAAGAAAACAAACAAACAAAAAAGCTGAAGCTCCTGTATTCTTATTCTGAGTTGCAGACTCTGCCAATTATTTTTCTGGAAAGGAACACTCCCTGCCATCCTTCTCTGTGAGCTTGCTTGGAAGTTTCTAGTGTGGTGGCCACTGCAGCAAATGCTCCCTGCGTGGCGGCATGAGGAAGTGATTTGCTTGGGGTCATATAGCTTAAGAGATAGGTCTGTGATAGTCTCAGGTCTTCTGGGTCCAGATTTCATATCTTTTCAGATATGCCACCTAGACAACCAGTTGTCTTTACCGATGGTACGTGAGGGGAAAAAAAAAACAAAAAAGCGCTACCTTTAGAGAGCTTTTCTAATAGGAAGAGGAATGATTGAATCATTTATCTTCCTCCTGGATGTCCCCATAGCGCTTGGTTTAGAGATCGTTTGGGCACATCTCGTGCCTGCCTCATGTTGTAGTAGTTTTGGTGCACATCCCCTTCCTAAAGTTTTAAAGTCTGTGTGAATGAGCGCCTCTCTATCTGGGCCCATCACGGTCCTCTGTGAGCCCAGTAAATTTTCGTTGAACTGAATGGTACCTAGTAGAGCCAATTAAAGGACATTTCTCATTGTTTAAAAAAAATTCTAGCACTTTATAAACTGTGAGTTGGCTCTGACTTATTTTAATTCAAGCTTTCAGCTCCATTCAGTTTTGAGATTTCGCCCTTCCCTGGTTTCTGTCCTGGTGGGCTCCACTCGTCAGTAGCAGTGATAGTTCTGACCCTTAAAAGTTTAGCAGTTTACACCCTTTTATAGAAGCTGGGATGGAAAAGAATGAACTGTAAAATATGTTCCAGCTCTTCTGCTCATTGGCCATAAAACCTTAGCGAGTCACCTCATCACTTCATCTAATATAGCCAGTATTAGTATTTTAATATTTCCTCTAGTTATTTTCCAGTGTATTTTTAAACCAGTGGAAATAATACTGCACCTATCATTTTGTAACTTGTTTTATACTTATCATAGTACCCCATAAATCATTTCCTTTATGACATAATATCCATAGCATAGTATTTTTAAAAAACAACTTAATTTGTTCCTCATTAGAAAAGGCGTATATGCCCACTGAAGGAAATTTGATACTGTGTGGTTTTAATGCGTGGTGTATTTTGAAATGACAAGGAATCAAGTAGGGAATTATTATGTTTTTGCTACATGGAAAAATTTTGGTGGTTTCGTTTTTTTGAAAAATGAAATTAAAATTTGAAATCCCGGCTATCTTCAGTACAGGTCTGAGCTTGTCAGAAAGATTTTAAATCACACTTTTTCTCTCTCGTGTAGTTTTTTAAGGTAAGTAGTTCTGGGGGAAAAGAAAAAAAAAGTCTGAAACGCAGAACCTTTTTACACTGAACTCATGAATAATTTACTCTAATACTTTTGGTGCATTTATTTTCTTCACTGCTTTTTAACATACTTTCCCCCACAAATGAAATCTTATCTTTTGACCTTTTAGACGCTAGTGTGGAAAGTTTGTCGAGGGAAACAGCTCCATCGCTGAATAATTCTCTCCCATTTGATAAATCCTCGATCTCAGTTTTCTCAGTTGTGAAAGAACGTAAGCCATTTCAGCAGAGAAACCTTAAAATTTTAGAAAACTTAAGACCTTATCCCTGCTTCCTATTGCTTTAGTTCCTTCCTCCGTGTGTGAGCTTTGGTAGGGGTAGGGTTATGCCCCTGAGAACAGCATAGATCTCTTCCTGTTGGCTCTCTCTTGTTCCTGGTTTATCTGCCAAAAGCTGTGGGAGTGGGGGTAACTCATGCAGAAGTAAAACATGAGCAGTGAATGGAAAAGCAGAATTATATGTTTTTTCACCTGCTAATTATGGAGCCTTGCTCTGTGGCAGGTGCTGAGGTAGGTGACGGGGGTACTCTGGTGGACGGGAGACATGCGCTCCTGAAGCTGATCTTCTAGCGGGAAGTCCACATGTGGCCTCATAGTGGCCACAGTGAGGGGTATGGGTGCTGCGGAAGCACCTAGGAGCCCACATGCCTAGCTAGGCTTGGGCTACAGGAAACGGCTTCCCGAAGGAAGAGTTGAAGCTGAGAGCTGAAAGATCAGTAAGAATTGGTCAGGTGCAGGTGGGGAAGCAGGGGGCGAAGGGTGTTTCAGACAATAGGGACAGAAGAATATGGCCCTTTTGAAGAGCTCAAAAGCTCAGGATGGATGGATCATAGTACAGGAATGAGAGGAAATAAATGAGGCCAGAGAGTTCATGTAGAGCCTTGGCCACGTAAAGAGGTTTGGACTTTGTTCTGGAAGAGTTTGGAGCAACTGAAGAGTTTAAGCTATGGAGGGTCTTGTGAGAAGCATGATAAGATTTAGAATCTGGGGAGATTCAGGTCACATTGTGGGGAGTGAATTAGAGTGGGAGAGTGCTCAGTCTCCAGATTGAAAGGTTAGTTAGGAGGCAGGGTGATCCAGGCGAAACGCAGTTGTAGCCTGAGTCACGGTGGGGAAGAAGACGAGTGGTCAGATTTGTGAGGTGGATGAGACAGGACTTAGCAATTGATCGGATGTCGGGGAGAGCGAGAAAGGAGAATAGTCAAAGATGAGATCCAGATTTTGACCTGGCCAGTTAACTGGGCTGCTAGAGGTACATTTGCTGCTATTAAATAATATTGGAGAGGGTGTAGGTTGGAAGAGAAACGAGAGAGAGGGAAGATGAGGAGTTCAGATTTAGAAATGTTGATCCGAAGTCTGTAAGGAATACTCATAAAGAAATAGGAACATTTGGATCACAGCTGGAAAAGATGTATGGAGAAGAGTTTGGACAAAGAAGGGACATGAATTAATAGCAAAACATAAAAAACGGTATCTGGTTGCATAGTACTCTTACACATATGAATATAATAATAATCAGGAGTGGATGCATTCCAGGCTGGGAAAAATAACATCATGCGGAGGAGCAGACAAGTAAAACATGTAAGCAACATGGTGAGCAGATTTCCTGGTTGTAGCTGTGGGGGATTGGAAGGGCAAGAACGGATGGGAGGCTTTTTGCATTTGGATCACGGTTTTATCTATCCTTGTAGAATCTTTTTATTGAAGAAGAGAGTCTACAGTTGGCTTGGGGTCATGATGTTTTAGTAACAGGGCCAGATATGAAACCCTTGTTTCTCCCTTCTGTGTGCTGAAGACTGTGTCAGTTTTCTTGACTTAGAAACCAGTTGGTTACATAAGAGAAACCCACTCGGATTTTTATAGTAAAATTGAGGGCTTTCTTAGAGGCTGCAGGTTATTTTCTGGAACCCCAGTGCTGGGCGTACAGCCGGGCCCCATGAGCTCAAGTCATGAAGTGAGGCAGTCAGCTTACTCTCTGGTGACACGTGATCTCTCACATTGCTTCTTTCTGCAAATCGCTGCCACTCTTCTCTTTGATGCACTTGGAGGAGAATGACCATCCCACAGCTCTGAGTTTCTATGTCCCTGTAGTTTCGGTAGAGATGGACTAGAGTCCCTTGTTGGTAATTCCAAGGGAAGGAGAATGTGGTTGCCGTAGCATGGGTCAGTGTCTTTTCCTGGTCCAGTTGCCTTGGTCACAGTGGGCTGGGGGTAGGGCTACCCCCTAAAGTGGTATACACTTGGCCCCAAGGCACCCTTTGTTACTAGTCAGTGGCATTTTTCAGAGAAGGGTGCATGCGAGTCACCCTTAAGGGTCCTTAAGAGGACGCTGCTGTAACTCCACTGCGCCATTCTGAGCCACAACTGAGGGAGAGATGTGACACCCACCAGCACCATGTCACTGATGTTCATAATAAAAATACAGTACTGGAGGTGATTTTGGTGGTCTGTTAAATTCAGTCCTACCAAGTGACAATCAGACACTCAGGTGGTTTTACTTTTGTATGGGAATTTACTCCTCTGACAGATGGTAAAATGTTAACTGTTACATTAGCTGCTAATGATTAGCATATAGAAATTTCAAGAAACAATTGTGTGTAATTTCAAGCAAGTTAAACCTACCTTGAATTGAAATCATTCTTGGTAAGGTGCTCATTCTAGCATGTCAAGTTGCTCTTTAGTTTTACTGTTTATTTTTAATTAAATCCACAAATTCATCCTGGATGGGAGTGGGTTTTATCTCCATAAGAGAAGATTAGTACATGCCAATATCCATTCACTTGTCTCCCTTCAGTGTGGTTTCATATAGAAAGGATTTACTTAATGGTTCTTTTCCTTATCACCAGTGGTTCAGCAGTGCCCACTGGGGACCGTTGCTCTTCATTAGACTTCTCTTACAAGAAATGTGCCAATAAATCATAGGATTACGAATGTTCCTACAGATTTCAGAGTGAAATAACCCTGTGTAAAGATATGAATGCTCCCTGTGACTATGTGTATTGAGAAATCAGCAAAACTATATATCTGAGTGTTGTAAAGTTTTGTGGGGGGTTTTTTGTTGTTCTTTTTTGCTTGTTTTGTTTTCTTTGTTTGTAATTTCTATCCTTTTTTTTTTTTTTGGAGGAAGATTAGCCCTGAGCTAACATCCGTGCCCATCTTCCTCTGTTTTATGTGGGACACCTGCCACAGCATGGTTTGACAAGCAGTGCATAGGTCCACACCTGGGATCCAAACTGGCAAACCCCAGGCCGCCAAAGTGGCATGTGCAAAATTAACTGCTGCGCCACTGGGCTGGCCCCCTATCCTACTGTTTTTTTTTTTTTAAATGATCTTTTTTTTTTAATTATTATTTTTTTTCCTTTTTCTCCCCAAAGCCCCCTGGTACATAGTTGTGTATTCTTCGCTGTGGGTCCCTCCAGCCGTGGCATGTGGGACGCCGCCCCAGCGTGGCTTGATGAGCAGTGCCATGTCCGCGCCCAGGATCCGAACCAACGAAACACTGGGCCACCTGCAGCGGAGCTCGAGAACCCAACCACTCGGCCACGGGGCCAGCCCCTATCCTACTGTTTTTTTTAAAGTAAACTTTTTATTTTAGAACAGTTTTAGATTTACAGAAAAATTGTGAAGATGGTAGAGAGAGTTCCCAGATACTCCGCACTCAGTTTCCCCTGTTATTAACATCTCACGTTGGGATGGTATGTTTCTCACAATGAACCATTACTGATGCTTTATTATTAACTAAAGTCCATAGTTGATTTAGGTTTTCCTGGTTTTTACCTAATGTCCTTTTTCTATTCCAGGATACCACGTTTTGTTTTGTTTTTACTGAGAACTGGAACTTAAGTCAGTAATGCTCAATTTCCAGAACATTTTCATTATCCAAGAGCTTAAATGCTATTGAAAGATAATGAAATATTTTTGATATATTAAGATACCAGAAGGGCTTAATACATACAAACGTTGTAGTCATGGTGAATCCAGACCTTGAAAAAGATAGGTTTGGCATTTTTTAGAAATTTGGAAACCATTCATTTATCATTTTTACTTCTGCATGTACTGTGGGCATCATGATTATGATGTGTTAATAAAAATAGAGAAAGTTTCTAAAAATAAAGTGGGCAAAAGCTTTTTATTTTCATATTAATTTTCTTAAGGTGGAGGAGGTTAGAGGAGAAAAGTGTGAATAGGAGTTCTTGTAAAAAAGATGGCAATTCTCGGAGGTGCATAGGCAGCTCTCAGACTGGAAAGCGCCCTGCATTTGTGGGTCCACGGAGGCTGCGTGTGTCAAGTCCATTTTAGAGCTGTGCCTGGTGGCTTTGTTTTGTCTCTGTCCTTAACTCGGTTTGGTCCTGGATACTTGGCTCTGGCCTTCTCAAATCCTGGCTTTTGGCTTGCTGGAGACATGGTTTTTTACAGTGTGTAATTAGCTACTGTGTGAGCAGATTGGCATTTTCCCTCCCCCCCTTGTCCTTCTGTAGTTTTGCACATCAGAGGTCTTTGGAGGGTTCTCTTGGAGCAGACCCGCAGGATCAAGTGAGTTCAGGTGGCGATTGGTTTAGTCAGGATCTGTAAACCCGTATTCTCTCCTTCACAGAGAATTTTCACAGGGCTTGGATTGTCTTCACATCTCATTCAGAGAAGAGGCTTACGTTGATTAATGTGCTGTACGTGTGGTTATCGTACTCAGAAAGTACTCTGTTTAAGGAGGGCTTTGTCAAGAGCATCCTTTGAATAGAGTCACAAGAAAGCGTTTTTAAAAAACTGACAACTTCAAGTACAATTTCCTCCTTCTTCTGCCTATTATGACTGAAACCCAATCCTTGTTATAACATAATTATCTCAGCCAAAGCCAGCAGGGAGTCGCTCCCTTAATGTAAGGGGTGTGAAGTCCCCTAAATAAATAGAGGATTAATTACATTTGCAGTGTGTTGTGAAGGTGATGAGATTGATTGTGATCATTTGACTTGTTCCATTTCCTGCTCTGACTACTCTCCTGAAGAAATAGAAGCTGGGAAAATAATAAATAGAGCTGTGGAGTGTGTTGTTGCACCTGGGGTGGGACAGCGTTGGGAAAGGGCCTCCTTGAGCCAGAGTCCCAGATTCTAAGTGATATATTTATTTTAGATAATTTTTATCATTGATTATTCGCTTACTCTTCTCCATTTAAGCAGCTTTCCAGGAAATAGTTTGTATTTCAAATACAATACAATAGTTTGTATTTCAAAAAATATCGATATTCTGAGTGTTGAGAGAATTTGACAGATTGTATTTTACATGGATGGATATCAGCACATTTCTGATCTAATTTTAGGTGTTTTCACCTAGTGCAGCCTTTTGGAAGGTTTAAACAAAAGACAATGTTAGCCGTTAGATGTTTGTGTTGTGTTTTCCTCATAGAAGCCTTGTGCTTTTGTTAAACTTCAAATGATAAATCACTGCTTTCAAAAAGCAGATCATGTTTTCTACTTTTATTTTATGTTTGTCTTATCTCCTTTTCCTGGAGAGTTGTATAATACTGTGAAATTGTGATTTCAACTTCTCCAGATCGTTTATTGCAGTGGCCTCTGGGGTGAGCTGCGCTTACCCCAGGGAGCACACGAAACGATCTTTTTGGAGTCCAGGAAGACTAGAATAGACCTGTCTATGTTTATTTTTTAAAAAAGAAATTAAGCTTCACTAGCATTTAATATATGGATTGATGGCAAAAATTATGTTTTGTGGGTACGAAACATTTTTTAGTAATGGGACACTTGATCAGAAGTTTAGAGGAACAGCCATGCTCATTTCCAAAGAGAAGCACATACATTTATTTTCCAAGCCTGAATTATGGCCGAAGAACGATGGTCTCCTCTAGAAATTGGAGTTGGGGTTCAGGGACTCTAGTCAGTCTCTGCCAGTTGCTTTAACTTAGTTGAAGACGTAGAAACTCAGCTGCCAGAGCTTGAGATTTTCTGTCAGGTGTGCAGTGTTCACTCCCTGCTCTAGTTTTCTGTCCCGTTTGCCTAGGGCAGAGAAAGAGGCCAAACTTCTGAAGGCAGAGCCTTTGTCATGATGGCAGCACGTATTTCCTGGGCACAAACAACTTGGCCTTATTTAGTCTCTGCTTTTGGGATTTTTATGTGTTAACTTAAAATATTAAAGAATAAAAAGCAGCTGTCATTTTGAGGAAAAAAAGAATGAAATTTGAAGTGGGCGATCACATGTCTAGGAGTAGAGTCTAGTGTAGGTTTAATCTCAAGATGTATGATTCCGTGATTTCATTGTAAATTGCTGACCCAGTGGAAAAGGGCCCAAAGAAATCTGGACTATGAATGTCCTAAAGGGCAAAGGTCTTATTTCAACTCTTCTAGGACCTTCAATGTATGTCCTACTCTTCATATTCTACTCCCAAAACAAGGATATGTGCACTTACCTACATAGATGTTATGTATTCAGACAAATGACAGAGGAAATGTAACTTTCTGTGAATACTTAGGTGTGAGAAAGTCAAAACGGGTTGGAGGAGTACAAGGGAGAAGGACAGAGAGAGAGTAGTATGTGGATGTTTGGATCACTAGCATGTCACCTACATACTGATGAGCAATGTTGGCCCTGAGTGTGGTGTTGGGACTGCCGTGCAGCTTGTCCGAGGAGTCAGGCTCAAGAACTGACCATCGCAGGATCTGCACCCATGTGCTGTCCCCATGTCTAGAGACAGAAAGTATGAGCTGATGGAGAAGGAAGAAGATACTCCAGCCTTCAATTCTAGGGCATTTCCCAGGTCATCGCCAAATTATGCACCTGAGCAGGAGGCAGATGGAGTGGTCTGCTGTGTGACTGAAGGATGTCATGAATAGCCATTCAGTTGAATCCTGTTTCCCATAGGGAGGTGCCTGTGAGTAACAGAGCTTCTTAGATCAAACCACGTTTATCTGAAATATTTATAATTGTATACTAATTACTACTAATTTATTATTAAAATATTAAAGATAGTTATAAATATTTCTGTTTCTTATGGTTCTTTTGTTTAAATGGGCTTAGAGTCTGATTGAATCAAAAATTTATTGAGCACCTGCTATGGCCTGCATTGTACTCAGTGCTGGAGAGGAGACCAAGGTCAAGATTTCTGCATCAAGGACCCACTCTCTAGGAGGGTTAACGAGGCTGTACTATCATGAAAAACCATAACTGGAAAACTAAATGGAAAAAGTAGCATATATAAAACTATGTGCTGTAGTGGCTTAATCATATTAAGAGATGCATATTCACAGAACAAAAATCCTAGAAGGAAGCACGTTAATGTTGATAAAAGTTGTCTCTGGTTTGTAAATTCATGGGCAGCTTTTCTATTTTATACTTACTTTTTTGTAGGTTTTACAGTGAACATGTATTTTATTTTTTTCCCCAGCTACACATTTTAAGAAATTACAAGGGTGATATAAATGCTTGTTGTAATGTTTTTTCCTTAAGGGTAACAGAATATTACAGAACTGAATAAAGTAAAAAGTGTGATGACTCAAGGCCCAACTAAATAAATAAATGAATGAAAAAAGACAGCCCTTATGCCCTGAATGAAATGAAATAAAAATAATAATTAGATAATCCGTCAGTGCTTGTTTGAGATTTCTCACATATGAACTTAGCATTTAAGTCAAGTAGTAATTTGACATTCTTTTCAGATGTGGCGTTTCATTGTTTGGGTGCACCATTTTATTATTTATATAAAATTACAAAACAGGAAAAAAAGACACTATACCAGTAGAAGTCTGCTGTGCGTGTGTTCTCAGTTTTACAGCAACACACCGAGCAATGGAATATACCTCTGATAGCGTGGTGTATTTGCCCTTTGTCTAGTTGAGCTGTTGTTAGTCTTGTGATAGATGAGACCCCACTTTACGTCGCAGATTTATAATTATGTGGTGTGCTTTAAATGACAGAGAGAAATGTGAAAAGTCATATCTGCTCTGACGATCTTGTTTTCTCCAGACTCTCTCTTGCCCTGTAACCCCAAGCCACATACACACCCAGAGTTGTTCTTTGGGGACGTCAATTTGATACCTTTCTAGAACCCAAAGACACTTTGTTTGAGCGACGAATAAAATCCCTTCTCACATCTAGTATTAAGTATCCTTGTGTCATTCCAGGTAAGCTTGCCAGCCTATTTAGATTTCATTTTTATCCTTAGAACATCCTAATGCTTCAGGAAAATAAGGGTTTAGTTCCTATTGGAAGAAATTGACTTCATTTTCAACTTGATGTTTAAAATTACAGTTGTCAGCGTATGTCCTGTATACTTGTTTTAATGAACACAACAGTTAAAAGGATTCCACTTAAGCTGTGTAAGCTAAAGCCATCTGACTAAAACTATTGGCAAAGGATCTCTGCTCTATTAAATACTGGATTAATTATAAAAACCAAGCCCTCAAATCAGGAAGTTGTGAAGCTTGTATTCTGAACACAGCAGCACTGCACATACTTAGTTTCAGAAGCTGTATTATAATTTGTGATTTCAGATGGAAATTTGAAATCTAAAATGTTCACAAGGTAAATCCTGGGCTTATCTTACCTTTTTATCAGAAAGATCCAGTCTTGCTCCAGGTTTGTGTGAAAGCATTTTTTTTTTTTTGAACAAAAGCTGCACAGATCTTTCTCTCATCTGTGTAGGACAATGTAACATGTTTCTCTTGATCATCCTTTTTCACATATCACCTGCCCTCTAAGATGTGCTCTCCCCTTGAGGCTTGGGAGTGAGAAGTGATGACACACATCTACTTTGTTTCACGTCTTTTGGGGGCTTGTTATCCGAAGTGATGGTAATGGTGGTTTTTAAGTTGTGTCTGCTCTAGGCTTGCGAGTCTGTTCATCCATCCATTCATTCAACACATAGTTTTAAGTTCGTATTGTGTGCACCATTCTGTGCCAAGGTTCTGAGCCTACATTGGGGATCAAGAACCAGACCTGGCCCCTGCCCTCATGGAGGTTACGGCCTAAGGGAAGAGAGATGTTAATCAAATAATCACATACACAAAAAGTAAAATGAAAACCTTGGAAAGTACTGCGAAGGAAAAGATTCCTGCTGCTCTGAAAGCACGTGATAGCTGCCCTAGTCTGGTGGGGGGTCAGAGGAGGGGGACAGTATGTGAGGGACGCTTCCTGGCGAGATGTTTGCTTTGAGTACTGAAGGACACGTCGTAGTTGACTTGAGAGAGGTGGTGGGCTTCAGGAAGATGTAGTAGGTCCGCTGTGTGCAGAGGTCCTATGGCAGGAGGGAATTTTGTATGTGTTCAAGAAATTGAAAGAAAATAGGGTGTTCAGCTAGGGTGGCTGAAACCTAAAGAAAGGGTCTATGTGTGGGAGGTGGGGTGAGGAGGGGTCAAGATGAGGCTGGGGATTTAGGCAAGGCCCAGGCCGTACAGTGCCTCCTAAGTAGTGTTAACAATTTTTATCTTTCTCCTAAGAGCAGTGGGAAGGCAGAGAAGGATTGAGCATATGATGGGAGAAGATCACTGGGGCTGTGCGAACTGTGTATTAGGCCAGTTAGAAAGGTCTTTGTGAGGGATGTATGTAGCCTGACCAGGGAAGTAGGATCTAGGAACTAAGATGGATTTGCGGGGAGAGGAAGGGGGCGATCCGGCATCAGCCTGGGTTTGTGGTTTGCAAGCTGAATGAATGATGAGACCTAATTTAGGAAAAGTAATTCTCAGGCTGTGGGCTTTTGTTATAGAAGCTCTTCTGTTTACACAGCTTAGCCTCTTTTTGGGTAATCTGTACTTTATTTCATAATTCTCGGTAATGGCTAGTTTTCTTTCCTTGCTGGTTACTGTTTCCTTTATTATTTAAAGGAACTTTTGGGCTCAGTTATCTATTGAAGTTTATCTTTTGTCTGCCTTTTTTGGTATGTTTATAGCATTTAATTATTTTCTTAAAATATTTTCTTATGAAATATATACAAGAATACATAACATATGTATGTACAGTTTAAAGAAGAATAATAAACTGAACATGCATGCACCTACCGCCAATTGTAAGAAGTAGAATATTGCCAGCTTCCTAGAGGCTCCCTATGGGACCGGTGCCAATCATATTCCCCCCCTCCCTCTGGTAACTGCGCCTCTGAATTTTTGTGTTTCAAAATTTGAAATTTGTGTTTCAAAACCTTGTTTTTCCTTATAGTTTGACTATGTTTGTACCCCAAGTTTAGTTTTAGTTTTGCCTGCTTCTGAACTTTGTGTAAATGGAATCATACTCGATGCCTTCTTATATTACTTGCTTCTTTCATGTAATGTTTTTTTCCTTTTTTTAGATTTATTCACGATGATCACAGAGGTGTAGCTTGTTTTTTGTCCATGCTGTGTACTATCCCATTGTCTGAATATACAGTCGTGTGTACAGTAACAACAGGGACACGTTCTGAGAAATGCATCATTAGTTGATTTCGTTGTTGTGTGAACATCCTAGAGTGCACTTACATACACAAACCTAGTTGGCACAGCCTACCACACACCTAGGCTATGTGGTACTAGCCTTATGGGACCACCGTTATACCTGCGGCCCTTTGTTGACTGAAACGTCATGTGGTGTGTGACTGTATTGCAGTTGATCTATTGTTTCGTAGATTGTATTCCTGATGAATGGTTTCCAGTTTGCATTATTGGGAAAATACTGCTCTGAGCATCTTTGTTCATGCTTCGTGATGCACTCGTGCAACTTTTTGAGTAAGCTCTATGTCTAGGAATGGAATTGTTGGGGTTGAGGGGATGGTTGCAGGTTAGATTTCACTGGGTAATACCAAAGTGTTTTCCAAAGTGGTCGTATCAATTTATTTTAACTTATACTCCCACCAGTAGTGTATGAGGATTTCCCTGGTTCAGCCTTCATGCCAACACTTGTATTGTTCAGATTTTAAGATCTGACAATCTGCAAGGGTATGAAAGAGTTTCTTTCGTAATTTTCATTTTCGTTTTCCTGGTAACTAATGAAGCTGAGCGTCTTTCCATGTATTTATGAGCCATTTGTGTTCCCTCTTCTTTGAAATGTCTGTCTGTTGCATTGCCTATATTTCATTAGGGCTATCTTTTTATTTTTGATTTTTAGGATTCTTCTGGTATTCTGGATACTAGGACTTTATTGGTTAAATATGTTCCAAACATTTTCTCCCAGTTTGTAGTTTATCTTTCAGTCTCCTTGTAGTGTCTTCATGAGCAGAAGTTTTTAATTTTAATGTTGTAGAATTTATCAATATGTTCTTTAGTGGGTATGCTTTTTGTTTCTTATGTAAGAAAGTTTTTATGATTTGAATGTCATAAAGATATTCTCATATAGCATCTTCTAAAATTTTTATGATTTTGCATTTGGTATCTAAGTCTTTAGTCCACCTGGAACTGATTTTTGGGTAATTGATGAGATAGGGATCCAGTTTCATTTTTGCCACATGGATAGCTTTATCCCAGCTTCATTTATTAAGTGGTCCGTCCTCTCCTCATGCACCCTGCGGTGCTCGCTCTGTCGTACATCAAGTTTACGTATACACGGATCTGTTTCTGAGTTGTCTTTTGGGTTCCACTGATTGACTTGTCTATCATATGCCAGTACCATGCATTCTTAATTACTGTGGCTTTATATCTTAGAATCAGCTTGTCAAGTTCCATGAAAAACATTTTGATTGGAATTGCTTTGAATCTGTTAAGTTTGGGGAGACTAAAACATTTAGTCTCTTTCCAATAACATTGTATGATTCTCTAAGTTTTCTTTAATGTCTTTCAATAAAATGCTGTAATATTTTCCTTAAAAACTTTGTACATGTTTTATTAGATTTATTGATTTATATTTTGTGTTGCATTGTAAGTGATATTTTTTAAAAAATTATTTTCAAACTGCTTGTTGAAGGTATATAGAAATGTTAATTCATTTTTTAATATTGATTTTTGTATGCAGCTACTTTGCTAAACTCTATTATTAACTCTTATGTATAAATTCTCTCCAGTTTTCTATATAGGCAATAGCAGTGCAAATGACAGTTTGATTTCTCCTTTTCCAGGCTTTATTTCTTTTTTCTTTTTCTTTATTCTTCTTCATCTTATTCTACTGGCTAGACCCTCCAGTACAAGGCTGAAATGGTGGTAATGTACTTCCCTATCTTGTTCTTTATCTTTATGAAAATGCTTCAAACAGTTCATTAAATACAATGTTTGCTGCAGACTTTTGTAGATAGCCTTTATCAAATTAAGAAAAGTTCTTAATATTCTTAGTTTACAAAGAGTTTTTGATCCCAAGTGATCATTGAATTTTATTGCGTATTTTCCCTCATCTTTTGCGATGATCTTAAAGCTTTTCTCTTTTAATCTGTTAATGTAATGAATGGCGTTTATAAAATTTCTAACTTAATTTAGGCCTTGCCTTCCTGGGATAAACCCATCTTGATTATGATGTATTAGTTAAATATGATGCTGGATTTGGTTTGCTAACTGTGTCTGTGTTGCGCATATTGAGAAAGAGAGAGAGAGAGGAAGGGAATGGGAGGAAGGGAGCTGAGGAAGCTTGGCCCATAATTCTCCATTCCTGTCCTGTCCTTTTTCAGATTTTCCACCAAAGTTATGTTCATCTGATAAAATGAGTTTGGGGAGTGTTGCCTTTTTTGTTCTCTGAAATAGTTTATGTAAGATGGAAATCATCTCTTCCTCAAGGAAAATTCACCCAAAAAAGCCATCTTGACTTTTTTCTTTCTGAGAAGATTTTTTAATTATTCATCCAGATTTTCCAATTGTTATAGGACTCTTCTGGTTCTCTCTTTTTCCTTAAGTCAGTTTTGATAGTTTATGTTTTTCTAGAAGTTTGTCCATTTCATCTAAATTTTAAAAACTTTCTGGCATAAAATTGTTCTTCTTTCTTCTTATCTGTGTTCTTCTCTACAGCATCTATAATTGTCTTATTGTACATTTCTAGTATTTATGCTTTCTCTTTTTTGTTTTTTTGATTAATCTTGCAAGAGAGTATATTTGATTCATTTATCAAAGAACCAATATTTTGCCCTCTTGATCCTCTCTATTTTTGTTTGTCTTCTATTTCATTACTTTTTACTTTTATCTAATTATTATTCCTTTATTTGGGGGAGTTTGTTATGCTATTTTTTCCCAACTTCTTATGTAGATGCTTAGCTCATCAACTGAGTCTTCTTCCTTTAAGACTATACATTTTCCTACAAGTACCTGCTTTGTATACGTGTCACAGGTTTTGAAATGTGCTGAGTTTTCATTATTATTCCATTCTAAATATTTTCTGATTTTACTCTTGAAATGTTTAGAAGTATGTTTCTCCTTTCCAAGTGTTTGGTTTTTTCTAGTGATATCTTTGTTATTGATTTCTAACTCGATTGCATTTCTGTCAGAGAATTATACCATTCTTTTGAAATTTGTTGAGATTAATTTTATGCCTAGCATGCAGTCGTTTTCATAAATTTTAAAGCTTGACAGTAATGCATACTCTCTGATTGTTAGCTGCTGTGTTCTATGTCTGTCCAGTGGATGAAACTTGTCAGTTGGGCTGTTTAAGTGTTTTATATCCTTACTGATTTATTTTGTCTGTTTCATCTGTCAAGTTTTGGATTGAAAGAGGTGTGTGAAAATCTACCATGTTGGTGATCTTGTCGTTTATTCTTGTAGATCAGAGTCAATTTGTACTTTGTTTTGAGGCATGTTATTCAATATTAGTTCATAATTGTGGTATCTCCTGGGCAAATTGAAATGTTGATTATGTAGTGACCTTCTTTATCACTGATAGTGCTTTTTTGCTTGAGTCTGTTTGGTCTGATATTGATAGGGAGATCCCAGCTCTCTTTTGGTTAGTATTTGTCTGGCATACTTGCTTTCTGACCTTGAAGGAGTTAGTTTTTGTGAACCTTGTTTCAATAAACTTTTGGTGACTGGCTTTAAATTCAAAGATAATTACTAAATCTTTTATTTTTTGTATGTAAAAAATATACTCGGAACATATGATATAAAGCTGTGATGAATCAGTATTTTGGGAACCAGTGGTGACTTTAGTTGTTTTGGGGCGTTTTGGCCTTATTGTTGAGAAGCTTGACGTGTCACCTGGGTTCCCTGATTCAAGTGTGCCTGTCCTTGACTCCCTACTCCACACTGAATCAGTCGCCAAGTGCCCGTAATTCTTCCTGTACAATCTCTTTCTTTTAAATTCCTCTTTTTGGTCTCACTGGCTTTCCTTTAATTCAGGGCTCTATTTTCTCATTCCTCCAGGGTGTCCTCTGGCCACCAGAGCCTCACTCCTCCTTTGTTTTCCCTACAGTGACTCCAGTCTGGTCATTCTGAAATGCCCCTTTGATATGGCTGTCCTGCTCAGAGGTCCTCGATGACCCTGCTTGCACACGTGAGCAAAGCCTGACTGCCTGTGCTGGGGTCAAGACCCTCGGCACCCTCCCTCTCCTTGTTTGTGCTTCATCTCTCCCTCCTGCTGACTGGGCACCCTCCCGCTTTCCTGCCTTCTCCACATGTACCATAAACGTACTCAGCTTTTCATTACTTCTGTGTGTTCATTTTCTCTACCAGAAATGTTACATTTGCCTGAAGCTTTCTCTAACGACCCCAACAAAGTCACTTCTCCATTGTAAGGCTTGAAGCTCACACTGACACCACTTTTGTGGGTTCTGATTGTCTGTAATTCAGTCATAGCATTGAAGTGTCTGGCCAGGTCTTCTCCTTTGCAGGCCTTTGTTTTTTGGATCAATTTCCTCTGCACTGTCAGGACCATGTGATTGCTTGGCCCTGTCATGAGCAACTCCAGTGCCTGGCAATTCGCTAATCCAGGAGGAGCCTGTTTTGCTCTGAAAATCTTTCCCCCTTTTTTGCTTAGGTTGCTTAAAAGTTCTGTTTTAAATTGGACTGAAATCTTCTTTATATTAATTTTAATTCTGAACCCATATAGAATGAGTCTGTTCTCTCTTCAAATGTCTGTCTTCAACGATCTGGAGGATTGCTATTATATCCCTCTAAGTCTTCCAGATCAACCCATCTGCCTTTAACTTATTCTTCCAGGTCCAAAATTTCCAACTCTCTGCCCTTCCTGGCCTCTTTTTAGGCAAACTGTACTTTGTTAGTGCCCTCCCCCCCTCCCCCTTTTTGGTTGGTCCCTTTTTAAGGTATCCTCCAGGTTAAACAACTTTCCAGGTTTGTCCGGAAAGTGGAGAGGAGCTGTCGCTTTGTTCCTTGAACATTACTGTGTTCGTGTAGTCTAGGAGCTCATCTACTTGTCCTTGGAAACCTCACCACACTATTTATTCTTAATTTGCCGTTAGCTATAACTCTTACCATTTTTGTCTCATACGTTGTTGTTTAACTGTAATTCCTCTTCTCCATTAGCTGCTGAAGAACTTGGCACTTGTCCTTGTTCAGTTGCACCTTGTTGGAGTCAGTTTATCCCATCCGCCTGTTTTAATTCTTTTGGGAGTGGAATCTGTCATCCCAGTTTCCTGATCTTTCCCCTTTTACAAGGCTGTTGTAAACTTGACTCCTGAAATCCAATCAGTGATCATTTTGGAGCACTTTCTGTGTGCTAAGCACAAGGTGAGGCACTGGGGAATTGAAGAGGAATTAGATAAGGCTTGTACCTTTACGAAATTAGAGTGAAAGTTCTGTTTTTGCCTAAAATAGTGAGTAAACTGATAAGGTCAAATGTGAGTCCAGTCAGCTTTATAATCATATACCCCATTTTCTGTATTTGCCCATAAAGAAGTCCAGGAGATTGTCATATGTCTTCTTAAAACCCAGGCACAATCTTTGCACGGGGCTCCCAGACTTAGGCCAATCTAAGGGATGGCATCAGTTTTCATGAACCCATGCCAGCTCCTGGGGGTCACCACTTCTTTTCTTAACTGCCTACAGTTCATGGATTGTGACTTCACTACGGCTTCATCACTTCCTTCTTTGCCTTTTTGAAGGTTAAGCAAGATGCATTTGCCTCTTTCCTGTCTTCTGTAAGGATGCTGGTGGCTAGAAACATTGCTCTGATTCCTTCTCCGGTTATTTTTTCAGTGATCAGCAACTTGCCTTTTCTATTAGTATTAATCTGTTACAGTTTTTGTCGTTCATAATAATAGCTATAATTTTATGATACTTTCTGGGCATTTGTCTCTTTTCTTTATCAATTTTCAGTTGATTGAATAAACTGGCAGCCCTTGGTCAAACTGTGAGAGAAGCAAACCCCTTCTTGGAGCTTCAGAGATATAGTCTGGCCCAAGCCAGGCCCTGATCCTTCTGTCATCTTAAGGTGTGGTCCACAAAGCCAAGTCCTGCTTTTGATTTGAGAAGATTGAGGTCAGAAAGTTGTCCCTTGCTGTTAGGAATGTAGAGAGACCATAGAGTATCATAGTTAAGAATGTGGGAGCCAGTTGGCTGGCTTTAGATTTCTATTCTGTCTGTATGACCTTGAACTAGTCATTTAAACTCTGTGCTTCAGCTAGCTGTAAAATGGGGAGAATTAGGAAAATTAGATGAGCTAACACATCCAATATGTTTAGGGCATGTTAACACAGAATAAGTAGTTAATAATTTGTTTGCCAACAAGAGAGTGCCATTGATGCAATGGTTGCTTAACAATAACGTTGGCTGACTCAGGCAATCAGTCCATAATAACAGTAGCTTGCTGCATGCCAGGCATGGTGCTCAGTGCTTTACAGTTATCATCTCTCTTCATCGCACAGGTTCCATAAGACTTTGGATTCTATCCCCATGTTATTATAGCCCCAGGATACACATACGGAAGCTGAGGCTCTGAGAGATGAAGTAACCCAGGCCTGTGTGTCTTCAGAGCCTGGGCTCTTAACCACCTTTCTGTGGTCAGTCAGTCCCCTGTCGTCTTCCAGAGTGTGTGACACCCTCCCTCCCCATTAACACTGCACACTCTATTGATGAAATCCCAGCGTGGTTTCTATTATTGAGCACTTAGTCTAGTTTGGGAGCTAAGATATGCAGATGGCAGAATTAGAGGCTGTGGCGTGAACCTCCGCCTCATTGCCAGTGATACAGTCATAAAAAAGAGAGTGATTCGGGGAAGGGGAACTTGGGGTCATCTACAAGGCTTGGTGGACTAGGAGTCCTGCACCGGGAACCAAAGGTGGGTGGGATCTGACCAGGCACAGAAGGAAAGGAGGGAGGTGTGCTAGGCAGGGGCACAACTTGAGGTAAATCCCTGGGTGTGGGGGCAATGATAAACCGGTCACCCACTAGTGTAGCAGGTATGTGCTGAGGTATATAGAATATGTTAGAGAATTGGGGAGATGAATCTAAGTCTGCAGAATGTAAGGATTGCAAGCTAGTGGCTCTTGGATCACATTTGGCGCTCAGTGAGTTTTTAAAAACTTTGAGTTGGTTGTCAGCACTTAAAAATTGGAAGACTTTATGTAAAAGTCTGGATTTACAGCTGCTCTTGAAATAACGGAAGTTCTGGCAGTTGCTGGGCCCACATCCCCACATGGTAACAATTGGCTAGAGCTGAGGCCAGCTGTCTCCATTATGTGGGACAAGTGCTCTCCATTCTGCCACAGACCCCCACCCCCTCCACCAGACTCCATCTGCATGGCTGGTGAGGGCAGCAGAGTTGCTGACCTTGTCTAATGGATGAGGACGCTGATTCTGGATCAGAGGATCCTGTACTTTCTTCCTGCCAAACTGCAATCTCCATACAGGCAGAAGCTGTGCTTTGCTTGTGTACTGCTGTGCTGCCAGAGCTAGCAAAATGCCCAGCAGATCTTGGGCACTCAATAACTGTGGCACCTGGACGGCAGCAGTGACCACATTAGAGTGGAACCAATTTTGGAAACCCTGCAGGCCTCTAGAATGCTTAGGAGAAAACAGACTGATGAGGCACACACCGATTGACCTGGTGGCTCATTTTGTTCCCTGTTTTTAAAGCAAACTGTGGATGATCATTAAGCAGTGAATAGGCTGCTTATAAAGTAGAGAACCATCTTTATGTGTGCCAAGGAAAAACCCGCTGGTCCTGCGTTGCTCTGTTTCCAGCTTCATCCCTGAACACACAATGACGCTGTTGTTTTCTTCTTTGGACCATATTAAGCAATAGGAATAGACAATGCATAAGTCAGGCTTATGGCACATACTATTTGCCGCACTCAGTAGGACAACAGCTTGATAAAGATCGCAACCAGAGCTCCAGGCTCTGTGTGGTTTAGCAAAAACCTGTAAAACCTAGTTGCTTTTAACTAGGGATATGGCCTTTCTTCCTGGCTGCTGATGGCTGCTCTCCACCCTGGTTAGCCTGTGTTCTTGTTTTGTTTATTTCTTCGTTTCCCTTTCTTCCGCACTCATATTCCTCAGGGCGCCGTCTGAATGCGCCTTGCCATGGGGAGCACTAGGAAAGAAGAAAGTCAAACCCCCTCTCCCCTCGGGCTCCGGCTCTGGAGAATCAAAGCCGAGCAGAGGCAGCTCTTCTCTGCCTGCAGCAGGGTCAGCGATTCATGTAATGTTTTCCCGTCAGCTTCTCTCTGCTGATTTCTTGTGTTTTTGAGTCGGGGAATGAAGAGCTGTGTCGCTGCTGCCGCCTTTTTAAGCAGGTGCAACCTGCAGCTGCGATCAAAGCCGAGCTCCGGGTTCCCACAGACAGCACTCCCTGCTTTTTTGTCAACTGCTTATTGTGGGGCTGGATTTGTCTCTGTGAGGCAAGGTGGCTCCAAGAAAAAACCCAGCCTGATGTCCCGACAAGGAATGAAAGGAGAAAAGCACTTAGATCTCTCGCCCCGTGCAGGAAGCATTTTGATAACATCATTTGAGTCAAACCATAATTAGGCTTTTGCATCCAGTTCTTGTAGGAACATGACATGCTATTCAGCCAACAGGTTTGGTTCTAACAGTCACCTAACTGGGGCTTAAGTTGTACTGTGTATTTCTATATTTAGTCAAATAATATCTTTGAGCCGCTTTTTCATTCTTATGTTTAGTAATCAGTAATTTTCATAGATGGTAATTTGGGTCTGATTGGACATTTGGGCAACACTTCAGTTCTAATTATAGAAGAGTCTTTGCCTGTGTGTTTGATGATAAGTGAACAGAGGATTTTAAAGAGATGTCCAGCAAACTAGCTGAGTCCTAATTTTTGAGAGTCTTAGTCACTACCTTAAAATATAGAATAAAGTGTAGTTCCCATCCTGATAAAACTGTCCTAGGAGACTTAATTTACGTAAATGCTTTGTCAAGGATTGGAGCCCACAACATGGGAAAGATTCTTCAGTGGTTCTGCTGGCAAATGTCATCTTCCAGCGTCTTGTTTGATCTAGTTCATAAACTCTCTGATTACCCAGATGGTGTCGCTGCTTCAGTGTGAGCCAGCACATAGTGGGTCTGCATGTCAGAAGCTCTGGCCTTCGCCAGGATTAACCCTCTGGCATTAGGCAAATGTTTGCCCCTGAGCACTGGGGACATATGGAGAGTCACAGTACCTGCTTGGCCCATGTGGCTGAGGAAGGGATCAGACGGGCTCGTGCATATGAAAGCAATTCGAAAGCCCTCCAGTCTGATGCCAGTGTGGGATATTAGTACTTGAGGTTGTGGTTAGTCCTGTGGTCTTAGCTATGTCTAGGCCTCAGCTTTGTCACAGAAAATTATGGCTTTAGATTAGATCTGTGTGGTCCAATTTTGTATTCATAGCCACACGAGGCTATTTTAATTTAAATTAATTAAAATTAAAGATTCAGTTCCTCAGTCACACTGATGACATTTCAAGTACTCAATAGCCACATGTGCCAGCGGCTACCGTATTGGATAGCACAGATATAGAGTGTTTCCATCATTGTCTAGAGCTCTGCTGGACGACCCTGGACTCAATTATCTATCAGGTTTCTTCCAATCTGAGATTGTGTAGACTTCGACAAAGTGGGTTTCACAGTCCTTAAAGGAGAATTAATTGCACCTTTGACGCCCCCACCCCCCACGCCTTTGCCGTCACTCATATCAGGGGCTTGGATGTGCTACAGTGTTTTACTCCTTGTTTCCCTGGTGGCTGAGCATGAGGCATTCCTATGGCATCTTTTACAATCAGTTTCTTAGAAGAGATAACTTAGTTGTAGAATGATACATTCTTGAGTCCTCAAATAGTCTTATCGAGTTTATATTTATAATATGAAATAATAATTCTCTTTTACTAAACTTCTGCGTCTTCCTTTTCAGAAACAAAGTAACTTGTTGTCATTTTCTGTGAACATGGGACAGCATAGGTTGGTATCAGGCTCAGGGGGATAGAAGGTGCAAGTCGGAGTTGTGCAGGCGTGGATACATGATCTGGAGATTAGAAATAGCCGTGTGGGAATTGACGTCCGGATGGCTTTTAGGACTGGGAGCAGGGCGTGGATGTGAGTGTCGTACTAAGGTTAATAGACTGGAGATTGAAGCTAGGAAGAAATGAAATAGGTAAAAAGCCAGAATAAAGCGAGGTCCCATAGTTCAGGCTATTCAAATATATTTGATCTCTTTTGTTACCTTTCAGTGAGGCCTTCCCGAAGCACTCATAAAAAATTGACCCCCCCACCCCTAGCACTCCCGGGCCACCTTTTCAGCTTTGTCTTTTCCCATAGCGCTTATACCATCTGGCCCACAATATATTTTGCCTAGGTTTTGTTTATTGTCCATCTTTTCTGCTCAAAAGAATAAGCTCCATGAGCACGAGGATTCTGATCAGTTGTGTTCAGTGCTTGGGCACGTAGTACTTTCAGTAAATATTTCTTGAATGAATGAGTGAAAAATGCAGATCTGCTGCATTGTTTTAGTGAGATCTGGAGCTATCAGGGGTTACTTGTAGGAGGCTGGTGGATAGATGGAGGTAAGGAAGTAATGGGAGGAGGTCCAGCGGGGTAGGCGAGGGGTGGGGTCTGAATGGACAGAGAAGGGGTCTGGGGCAGGCATCTGGACCCTGGCCTCAGGAGAAGTCCCTATAGAAGTTGAAGATTTTGCAGAAGAAAGGAGCTAACGAGCAGAAACCTCGGCTTTGCAGAGTCAGGGTTGAGAGAGAAAACACTTCCGAGAATGAGCCTCAGGATAAAGCTGACTTAGAAGAAAAGTCAAGGAGATAATTCCTGATCCAAAGAACCACAAGCAGGGCTCCCTGCACCTTTTTACCCGGAGCCATGATTGTTGAGTGAATGTGGGCCGGAGGGTCATATTCGTGCTCTGGTGGTAGACCCTGGGGCAGAGTCAGGCTGCCCTTTATAGGATGTGTGACGTGATGGCAAATGCTTAGCCTTCCAAGCTGACTTCACACCACTCCCATCCCTCCTCGGTGTTTGATCAGATCGAGAGGCAGCAAAGTGTAAGGCGATGATAATCGTCACTTCGACACAGTTGCAACTGTCTGGAGCAGCGCTTCTCAAACTTCATTGTACACACGAATCCCCTGGGGAGCAGATTCTGATCAGAGACCTGTGGTAGGGCCTGGGATTCTGCAGTCTAACAAGTTCTGGAATGCTGCTGCTGCTCCTGGTCCAGGGGTTACGCTTTAAGTAGCAAGGCTTTATTAAGGAGAGAAACTGAGTATTAGTCATTGATACAAATTGCCTTTATTAAAAATAAAATTTCCCCTGAATAGGCTAGGGACTGTCATTTAAGGATGTTCTGATAGACAGATGCTTTTCACTCTAATTCCAGTAGTTTTTGAGAGAGCATGAGCAAGTGTTAAGAAAATCAGTTTTCCCCAATTTTGATTTTCTGTAGTTGAACACTTGTCAGCACTGTTGTCAAGGGGCTTTCAATTCCAAGGCTTCCTAAAACAGTCTTTGAATACTCTAAGCCTTAGCACACTCCATTCCCTACATGTGAGAGGTGGTTGTGCCCAGTAGAGTGTGGTATGTATGTGCTGAGCCACTGATCGAGCTGGTCCTATTAGGAGCCAGGATTGGGTTAGGAGAAGTTTGTTCTTATGGTGCAGAGAAGCTGGCAGCTTCTGACTCTGAAGGCTCACCTAGCTTTTATAAAAATTACTGTCCTGGAAGATTTAGTGGGGGAAGAAAAGGAGGACCTGAAACCGTGGCCATCTTGGAATTTGTATTCTGATAGTCAAGGTCTCTTGTAGATAGATGATCTTATGTGCATCTCCCCTTCCTGCCATATTCCAAGACAGAATATTTCGTCCTTGTGGATGGACTGCAGTCAGCCTGTCCTGCAGTCCGAGGATATAGCCAGGGACCTCATGGTGCTGTTGGCTTCATACTGTGATTCCATCCGTGGTTCCCATCACTAAAACCTTCTCGCTTTTCTCCCCTGGACAGCTCCTCTTGGTCTGTAAGAAGTTTCGGTTTAGGTTACCCTTTTTATAGGAAACCTTCTCTGCCCTCTCCACCTCCTCCCTACCTTCTGAAACTGAAATGGCTGCCTCTCCTCTGTGGTCTCATAGCTAATACCGAATTACAGTTGATTCTCATTGTTCTTGGTAGTTACGTTCTGTAAAGTTGCTGCAAACGCAGAATTAGCAAACCCTCAACCCTCGCTCCTAGGGGAAATACCGGGTTAGTTTCTGCGATCCTCTGCTCACAGCATTTTCATCAACCGACCAATACCTATCCCGTTTCACCAGTGTTTCTGTTTAAAAACGCCTTATTGAATGTATATGGTTGGTTCATTAACAGCTTTATAACTCAAACCTGAACAAAGCTTATCTAACACAGTATTTTCTCCATGAGACACATTCTAGCCTTTGTGCACTTGAGACTAGGCAATTTAGCATTAAGCTTGGGTGCTGTTTTAAACAGCAAAATCATTAATAAAAAGCCCCAAAACACAAAAAATATGGCACTAAATTGACCATGACAAGGACACTTTTTTCAGGGTGAGAACTGAAACAAGAGGCAGAGTGTCATTTTGTCAAACCTCATCTGACTACGTGTGCGTTGAGTACCTGAAATTTTTCACTGTTATGGGTGTGTCTGTGAATGACCGCCAAAACATTGAGGTGTATTGATTTTGAGGCTACTAGTAAATTTTTGCAAGTAGGCCAGTTCATAAATATGGAATTGGTGAATAATGAGGATTGACTGTACTGTATAGGCAGACTAAACATTGGTATACAGACCAGCACAGTAGGGGCAGAAAAGAAGAAATAAATGTGTGTCGTCTCTCAAAGCATTTGATATTTGAAATTTCAAGAAAAGCATGGAAGTAGTCAACCTGGGCAGGATTAGGACTTTGATGGACTTCTTCCCCTCATTTTAAGTTCCAGAATGGTTTTCCTGTCGAATTGTTTGTGGGAGGATGCTGTCTCCTCAGTGCCCAGGCTCCCAGACCCCTGAGCTGGACGTGCCTGGGACGCCCTGTGCCGACCCTTCTCATAGACCGATTTCATGCTGGTATGACGGCCCGTTCCTTGCCCACTACAGACTGAGATGATCCGATCTTCACAGACCATGTTTTGTATTCACCGTTATATACACCAAACCTGGCACATAGTAGGTGGTCAATAAATATTTGTCAAAAGACTGACCTTGGGCCTGGACAGTTGAGCTGAAAAATTGCAGCTCAGTCTAATTGCTTCTGGTCCTGGTCCACAGCCCCTTGTCCACGATTCTGAGATCCAGAGAATTGTAAAAGCAAAAGTACTTTCAGGGCAAATGGTAGCAAAACCGGACTGACTTGAACTTCTTTGGTGACCTGAGGCTATTTACGATCTTTATTTATCCCATTTGGAATGACTAACCATATATTTTGCTGTAGAAATATTAATGTGTTTGATTATAGGTTGCTGCTGCAGGTATTATGTAGTATATAGTAATATATAGTATAATAGTATAGATCTAGAAATATCTTTCTGAAATGAAAAAAACAAAAAGAAAGAAAAAAAATTTGGAATTTTGAAACTCATCTCGGTCCAAGGGTTTCATTGTTGACCTGTAGTAGAATTTAGGGGTTTTCTGTAGAAATTTTATTTGAGGAGATTGACAGTTTATTTAGAAGTGAATTAGCTAGAGACATAAATGGTTATGGTCTCTGACTGATGAGAGGAAGATTAAGTGACACAATCTGATGGCATAACTCCTGAGGGGACAACATGTAGACTGAAGTGCCAGGGTAAGTTTGAAGAGTGCTGAGAATAGTTCTTTTTGTGAAAAGGAAGCTTAAATAATGAAAATGAAAGAGTTGATTAATCTTAAGACTTTATCATAAATATAAAAGATATTTAAGTCTTTATCCATGCATGTATCAGCAGGTACATGGTGGAGTGTGTTAGCAAAAGAGATCCCTTGAATTTCAGAATTTACTTGAAAATTCTGACCATAATATCCAAATCAACTGCCATTTCATAGAGAAATGTGTTGGTAAAACATACTCTCCTGTTAAAAAAAAAAAGTGTCAAAATAGAAACAAGAATCCCAAGTGACTCAGGTCAACCCCAGACTTTTCTCCCCATCCAGTTCCCTTACAGCACTAATAATGATAATGAAGGAAGCACCCGGAAACTTGATCTAGTTGTCTTTTCCCTCCTGGGGGAAGGGTTTCTTTTGCTATTGTGTACATTTTAATTGGGATTGCAGATATGGAATGGGGTCTTAAAATTTTTTATGCTTATGTTTTAAAAACTATCTGTTTTGAGAAAGTAAGCTTTACTCGATAGTACACAGATTAGATAAAATTGCTCACTTTGAGTGAAATATTCATACAAGTGGTGTAAAGACTCCTGGGGGCTTATTTTCAGGTTTTTGGTAGATGAGATGAAGGATTAGAGGCTTGGAAACAGTATTAAAAGAAGAAATAATAGAAATTCTTATTTTATACTTAGTTCAGAAAGTACTAGGTTTGTTCTGTTGATCAGATGTCCTGGGGGTAGGGGAAGGCCTTTAAAAATGATATTTGAGATGACCCACCGACAGTGTTTTACCCAGTACCTCGGGAGTAACCTCCACAGCAGCCAGCTCTGAACTTCTGCAAAGAAGAACTTTCTGTATATAGTATGCACATTCTGAAAGAGATGACTAATACATCTTTCTCTAGGCTTATTTTGAGATTCTTTTTGTGTTTGGCGGAACGTGCCATGCCTTTTAAAAAGAAGTTTGAGATGAGGAGTGTTGTGTTAGAAGTCCTGACAGTTTACCCAGAGGAAATCAGAGCTGTCCCTGTGATCTCGTCCCCCTTTTAGGACACCTCCTCCTCTCTTGCTCTGTCCCCTTTTCCAGAGCAAATGTTCAGAAGCATGAGACTTCTTTTCCAGGATTCCTGTATGTTGGTTTATTTTTAAAGCTAATTTTTGTTGAACTATGCACAGATTATAAGTATACAAATAATGAATTCTGATAAAGTGAAACACCCAAATCAAGAATCGAGCCTTAGAGGCTCCCCAGAAGCCCCCTCGTGCGCTCTCAGTCCCAACCCCCGGCCCCTGTAACCGCTCTCCTGGCTTCTGTCACTATCCGTTAGTTTGCCTGTTTTAGAACTTTGTATAACTCAAATAATACGGTGTGTGCTCTTTTGTGTGCAGCTTCATTCATTCATCTTTATTTTTGTGAGGATTCGAACTCAATGTCAATTCCCAAAGTTTTCTTTGGGGCATCTTTAAAAAAATCTGGCAGATTGGCCTGAGAGCGTTCAATCCGGAAAAGGAGCACTGGGAGTAACGAATGACGTAGGAGTAACGCAGCTACGTGATGAAGTTGGGGAACAGGGGAGGTTGGCTGTGAGTGGGTTAGAGGTGGGCGGATTTCCGGAGCTCTGTCCTCTCTGCCTTGGGTGACCAGTCCCCAGACTCCCCGCCATCAGGGCTCCCTGCCAGGGCACAGCCCTCCTGGGTCCAACAAGGAACAGACCCTGTGGATCTGCCTTTAGGAAGGATGTGAATGCTGAATGCCGCAGCTTCTGGGTGTGGCTCCCTCACAGAAGAGGGACAAGTTAAAGAGCCGCCCTGATTATGTCCGTGAGCTATATTGATTGGCACAGCGTGCAGTTGTTTTCTATAAGAATATAGGCGGATACAGCAGGCCTGCCCCCGGAGATGGCCACTTAGTGTTGTGACTGGCTCTTGCGAGGAGCTGTCTGCCCCGTAACTGTGTTGTATCATCTTGTCCCTGTTTTCTCCCTAGGAAAGCAAAGGTTCTGACTTTCTTCAGAGAGCATCTTAACCACAGTTCAGAGTGAGTGGGAAGAGGCAGAGCTTATGTGATCTATCAGACATTTAATAGTTCTAGAAAACCCAAACCAGTGAGTGGGCAGTGCAGTGCTGTTGTTCATCTTGTAGAACAGGATTGTCATTAAGAAACCACAGAATGGTTCTGGTTTAAGTGATTCATGCCATTGCATTATGCACTTAAGGAGACATTTCATTGTGCATCATACCAGTGAGTGGAGAAATATTCTGAATTTTCAAAGTCTTTGACTCCCATCATAATTTGGAGAGCTGCATGCTTCAGCCTGTGCATGTGGTAAACATACCAGCACTTAAGTATTTTCCTGTCAGGATTGTGAAAGCAACCTAGTGCACAAACTTCGTATTTTGTAACCAAGGAAAAATTTAACATTTAGAACAAGCATACAACGAAATAAACACATAAATCACTTGACCCAGTCTTTCTTTCTCAGAATATGCCAGGAAATTGGAAGCAGTCATTTTCATTCTGCTTTCAAGATGGGAAAGAGGAGACAAAAAGGATATATTTGAAAATTTAGCCAGAACTTCCCCTTCTTTAGACCTCAAAACTATCCTGGTATGCCACGTTTGTAATCGTAAGTCTTGTTGTAAAGTTGGAGAGTGAGGGGCTGTGTCCCAGCTGGTGGTCCATGGCACCACAGATGGGTTTCAGGGGAATGGAGTTAGTGGGCCCCTCAGCCTTCAGGATGGCAGGTAGGATGTGGGCCAGCCCACTCACTTCACCCCTTATGCCATGCCAAGCAAATACCGTTTTCTGTGTGTCCCATGACATGAAACAGCTTGGGAAGCATTGCTTTAAATAGACTCTTCTTGCAAGACTTTCTGAGGTGGCGTTTTAGTTGAGTGCTGAATGCGTAGGAACCAGCATGGGAAGACTTGGGGGAAGAATGTTCCAGAAAGAGGGAACAATAAATGCAAAGGCTTTGAGGTAAGAGCGCATTATTGTGTCCTCAGGACAGAGAGAGGGTAGAGAGTTGAGCCAGAACACAGTGTCCTGGACACGAATGGTGGGTGGCCCGCTGAGAAGTGGACAAGGGCCCAAGGGCCAGATCTTATGGGGCCTCGTCCTCAGTGGGGAGTTTGGATTTCATTGTGAGTGTTCTGGGAAGCCGTTGCAGATTTTTAAATGGCGACATCATGATCATAAGATAGAAGTGTAAAACCATAGCATTTTAGACGCAGAGGGGAAACAGTCTGATCCCTTCTCTGCAGTTTATTATGTAAAGGAAACTTTCCCAGGCCTTGCTGTTGTTGATATTTTTGGTGGCGTCATTTTTTCATTTGTAAAATCAAGAACTTGTATGAGATGCCTCCTAATTTCTGTTCAGCTCTGAAAATTTTGATCCTTGTGTGGTCCTAGGGCTGCTGTAATAAATGACCACAATACTAGATGGCTTAAAAAACAGAAGTTTATTCTCTCAACAGTTCTGAAGGCCAGAAGTCCAAAATCAAGGTGTCAGCAGGGTTGCTTCCTTCTGGAGGCTTGAGGGAGAGTCTGTTCCATGCCTCTCTCCTGGCTTCCAGTGATTGCCAGCAGTCCTTGCTGCTCCTTGGCTTGTAGGCACATCACTCCAGTCTCTGCCACCATCATCACATGGACTTCTCTGTCTCTGCCTCCCGTGTCTTCACATGGTGTTCTTAGGAGGACACCACTCCCCCTTGTGTCATTGGATTTAGTGCCCTCCTTAAACTAGTATGACCTCATCTTGACTTGATTACATCTGCAAAGACCCTGTTTCCAACTGAGGTCACATTGACAGGTTCTGGGGGTTAGGACTTGAACATGTCTTTGTGGGGGACATATTTCAACCCACAGCGTCTTTCTTCTGCCACCACCTCAATGGTAATGCCTTCTCCATCTTGTTGATTGACTTCCACTTAGTTTCATGGAATCTAAACAGTCCTTTCATCTGAACAGTTAATAGGTCAAAATACTACACCTCTATCATTAAACAACACTGAATGCCCTTTCACACAGATGAAATGTAGAAATATTGTCAGAGTTGTTCAGGTCTGACATACCCAAAATGTTGTGCTTCATGGAATAATTTTAGAGAAGAAAATGGATTGAAAAGATCTATCTTTCTCAGCCTTGGACCCATAGTTTCTGTTTTCCCATATCCTTTTCTATCCTACAAAGCTTTTTTGGGGTGTGTGTGTGTGTTTTTTAATGTAACCAGCTATTTGGTTTCATTGAAATTATTTATTCCTTGCCTTGTACCAGAAGTTATTTAAAGCACTTCTCTGTGTGTGTGTGTACATGTATGCGTAAAACAAGATGGCAGGTGTAATTAAAGGTGGGGGTAAAAGAAGAAAAAATAAGACAGCAACAGCATGAAAAGGGAGGCAAGAAGGAGCTCCAGGTACATTCCATCATGTCAGGTGGGTCACAGATTTGAATTTCCCAGCAGTCAGTATGGAAAGGGAGACCTTTGGGTTGCAAAATTCCAAGGGTTTCATGGGGCCCGATTTGAAATAGGCTCTGAACACCAGCTTTGGAAATTACAGTGAAGCACATTTCAGCAAAAGCAGTTCTGCTGGGGTGTCGGGGGGAGTAGAAGGAAATGTGGCAAATTTATGAGATTCACATTTTCATCTCTGCTAATTTGATTCGATCTAGCATAAATGCAAAATAATTTCAAGAACAGGATGGGGTGCATTTCTTTCAAACAGTTCTTTATGAACATTGTGCCTTTCTTAACCTATTCATCACCCTCACCCTTCCACTTCTCAGATAGATGTCAGTGATGAAGCAAATGATAGCCTCTCCGGATTTGGATAAACCTTCGTTCACCTGCTAGAAGCATGCTCTTCGGCGTGTAGGATTGCCACTGCAATTTTTTTTTTTTTTTACATAAAGTCACTTACTTTGCTCTATAAATGTTTCTATCTAGTACAGTCACCTATATTTGTCATGCAGGGGGTCCTTATTTCTGAATATTCATTATTCAGGTTTCTGCACTTAGAAAGTTACAAAGAGAAGAAATGGTAGTCAGAACACAAAAATATTCACTAATGATCAAACCACTTGATAAATTTAGCCCCCATTCTAGCATATCATTTCCTTATTGCATCTTCCCCACCCATCCTACCAGTATTCTTTTTGTTTGATGTCTTGCTGATTGTTGATATTGTACAGTGCAAATACATTGCAAATTGAGTTAAAAAATCAAGGATTTCACGAAATCAGTGGAAGTAATATAGGAGCTGTGCTTGAACCACAGGCAGAAACACTGACAGTGAGGCTTGAAAGTGTGGGATTAGTTAACAGTTGAAGAAGCCCCTACAATAGTAGTAAAATTAGTGGAAAGTTTTTATTTTGAATATCAAAGAGCTGATTGGAATCACATGATTGAGAGGCCCCTGAGGAAACTTGACGATGCCCTTGATGATTATTTGTAAAAATTACTCTATAATTTGCTGAAGAAGACCAACCTGAAGTGATGGATGTCATATAGTGCTATAATTTTGTTAGAACAATTTCAAATACGATTAATAATTGGTTCATTCTTTGTTCATTTGAGAATTAGTAAATAGTTGTAATTATAAACTATGTATTAACATTGTCAAATGTTTTATAAACTTATTTGTGTAGTTTGGAAGTTTTAAGGTGAAATCTTAACTTTTTATCACTATTTACTATTAAATTTTGGCCTCTGTTTTATGCGGATTTACTTTAAGTGACTTTGTTTGGTTTTAATTATCCTCCATTTATGAGCATCTCCATTCTCTGTTTCCGCTGTGGGGGGTGTGCTGTGTTGGAGAGAGTCCCCTCAAAATTCATGTGAAGGAGTCAACCCTGCTGACACCGTGATTTTGGATTTCTAGCCTCTAGAACTGTAACAGAATGTATTTGTGATGTTTTAAGCCACCAGATTGTGGTAGTAATGGCAGCCCAAGGAAACTAATACAGATTTTGATACTGTGAGTGGGGTGCTGTTGTAATAAATACCTAAAAATGTGGGAATGGCTTTGGAATTGGGTAATGGGTAGAGGCTTGAAGAGTCTTGGGGTTCCTGATGGAAAAATCCCAGATTGCCTTTAAGGAGACTTTCGGTAGAAATGTGGATGTTACGGGCAGTTCTAGTGAGGGCTCAGAAAGAAGTGAGGAGAGCTCCAGAGAAATCTTTTTTTGTCTTAGAAAAAATATATATCATCACAGACTGAATGGTGCTCGAAGTTGGAATGTTAAAGATGCTACCAGTGAGGTCTTAGATGGAAAAGAGGAACATGTTACTGGAAACGGAAGGAAAGTTGAGGAAAGCTTGTTACAAAGTGGCAGAGAACTTGGCTGAACAATGTTCTGCCATTCAGAAAGTAGAATTTAAAAGTGATGAACTTGGCCATTTAGCTGAGGAGATTTCTAAACAAAGTATGGAAAGTACAGCCTGGTTTCTCCTTGTTGCTTATGGTAGAATGCAAGAAGGAAAAGATAAATTGAGGAAGTAATGGTTAAACAAAAAGGAACCAGCATTTATGATTTGGAAAATTCTCAGCCTGTCCAGATAGAGTGCTCTGGAAATAGGGCTAAGGGTGTGGCTGGACAACTTTTGGCTAAAGAGATTAAGCCTGTGACTCTGGCCTCTGCACAAGTCAGGAATAGAGGTGGGGTCATCCAGAAAGGACTGTGGAGGACTCTCGTGTGTAATGGTGTGGATCTCCTCGACATCCACGGAAGACCAACAAGGTTTTTGAGAATGTTATACCAGCAGAAACACGGCCACCCTAAACTGGAAAGGGCAGGGATGGGAGGAGATGAAGGAAGAATAACTCCGGGGTAGAAACACGGATGCAGAGGCCAGAGTGAGTGGAGCTTCCACCCTGCTGGGCCCCGAGGACAGAACGTCAAGCCACAGAGCCTTATTTTCAGGCCTCAGAAACTAATGGAATTTGACTTGCTGCGCTGTGAACTTGCTTTGTCACTGGCAACTTCTTTATCTTTTCCACTTTCTGCCTTGTGAAATGAGAATGTATACTCTATGTCTGTCCCACCATTATCTTTTGGAAACAGATAACTTGTGTTTTAGTTTCACAGGTTTGTGGACAGAAAGGGATTTTACCCTAGGATGGAGCATACCCAGGGTTTCTCCTAGCCTTGATTTAGAAGAGATTTTAGACCTAGAGTTGATGTTGGAATGGGCTGAGACTGCTGGGGTTGGTGAGATGAGGTGCATGTATATTGCATGTGAGATGAGCATGAATTTGGGTGGCTAAAAGACAGTGCTGGGTTGGATAGTGTCACCCCAAAATTCTTGTCCTTCCCAGAACCTCAGAATATGACCTTATTTGGAAATAGGGTTGTTGTGGATGTGATTGTTAAGATGAGGTCATCCTGGAGTAGGATGGCCCCTTAATCCAATGTCACTGGTGTCCTTTTAAGGAGAGGAGAAGAGAGAGATACATACTGAGGGAAGACGGCCCTGTGAAGAAACAGAGAGAACGCCATGTGATGACATAGGCAAAGTTTAGAGTGATACATGCACAGGCCAAGAAATACCAAGGATTGCCATTCACACCAGGAGCTAAGAGAAAAGCATGGAACAGATTCTCCCCTCAGAGCCCTCAGAAGGAGCCAACCCTGTCAACACCTCAACTTTAGACTTCTGGCCTTCAGAACTGAGAGAGAATAAATTTCTGCTGTTTACGCCACCAGTTTGTGGTAGTTTGCTGTGGCAGCCCTGGAAACTAATACAGGGAGTTGTCAGAAAACCATTCTACTGATCCGTGGACTACATGTTATTTTTCATAGCCCAGGGCTGCGATGGTATTAAGTCAAGTTGGAAATAGGGTGAAAAGTTATTTCATTGGCCCAAACTCAGTATGGCTTAAATAACTCTTGCAATATTTTCTGTATTAAATTAGTAGTTTCTTGTTTAAAGTGATCGATTGTTTCTGTTAATAACTGGGCTGGAGATGGTTTTCACTATCACAGAATAACGGCAGACAGCTCTGTGTTCATTTGTGCATCAACTGGTATTTGTTTTTCATGGCAACTTTCGGAGAAGAGTTTCACTAGCAGCTCCTACTGAGAACTAATGCATTACCTTTTAGATCAGGATCCATAAATGTTCTGAAGTTTGGAACTGGTTTTTTTCAATAGGGAGGAATTATGATTATATGTCACTATCATCAGTGCCCTTTAACAAGAAAGTTGATGGACTGTTTGTTCCCAGATAGAAGCTGAGACTGTGTGTCTGTGTGCTGCATCCTTTGAAATTAAAAGGCAAGTCAGTGTCTTCCATCATCCAGCATGAAGCGTTTCTTGAATTGCCTCACTAGAGTCCTGTCCTACATTATCAGTTGCTGGCTCTTGTGTCAGTATGTCATGCCTGGCAAGTTAGCAGGTTTTGGCAGAGGAAATGAAACCTGGTCAGTTACTACGAGATTTATAGTAGACCTGCTATTGCAGGAAGTGGTGAAAAGTTGATTGATAGCTTGAGACAAAACTCTACAGCAAGAAACAGGATGTGTGCTTTCTATTTATACCTAGTTTTCTTTTTCCTACATTTCAGGGCTCCTTTGGCACTTTGTTTTGGCTGTTTCATAAGGCCATTGATGCCTTTTTTTTTTTGCCCCTAAACTCAGTCACCAAATATAAAATAATTGAGTAACTTGTGTGTGAGCTCAGCCGTGGTGAAGGCAGGCACTTTGCGCTGTTCCCGTTACTCTTTCATGGTGGTTGTATTTCCTGTAACTTGTCAGAGAGCAGTCTTTAATTAAAAAAAAAAAAAAATCCTCCAAATAGAATATTATTTCACATATACAATCAGAAAGAAACTTTTTTAAAAAGTCACATGGTGGGATTACATTTCCAAAAACTTTCTAAGAAAAACCTGTTTTGAGTATAATTTTATTAAAATATGGCATTAGTATGATATGCTTGTCATGTCTCTCTTAAATGCTGAATCTTCTCACTCTTTAATAAGCACATTCTTAACAGGTAGGTGTTCTTCATTTAGATATAAAATATATACTATAAGTACATCTAGTAACTCAGTGTGAGTGTGCATTGAGTGGTATCAGAATGTACCTGGTTTTTGTAAGCATTCTGGTTAACTAATAATGTCACTTGACAAGGCTTTTTGACGTGAACTAGCCTGGTCTGTTTTGAGTGTGACAGTGAAAAACCACTGGCTACATTAAATGAGGTGCTTTCTGAAATGGAAAAGCCATTACAGAGTTGGATTCTAGAATTTACAAGGAGTGGCAGACTTCGACCCAACTCTAATTGTCCCAGAGGTTGAAGAAACAAAAAGGCTACTCTTTCATAGCTTAATTTTTTTCTCCAAAGGAATAATTTCCTTTTTTGCAAACAGTCACTTCTAAGTTATCTGTGTAAAATAATTGAATAGAAACAAAGCCAACTTTCATTCCTTGGGCTGTTAGGGCACCTCCTGGACTGTGATATTTTGAAATTTTTAATCCCTTTTTATCCTAGCATTCTTTAGGGGGGAGTTCAGAATGCTTCTTCTATAAAGTTTCTATTCAGAACTTCAGTATTAATTTAGGAAACTAGCCAGCTTGAGGTAATAAGAGTGGGATAATAAAAAATAGAGATGAATCAGCATGGTAAAGAATCAAAAATGAACATGTAATTCATTTTTACACATCTCAGATAAATGGGTCACTTTAAACATAGTGTAGCGCTAACAGTGAGAAACGAACTTTCCCCCGAAGGATGAAACTTCATGTCAGCTGGTAGCAGGTGCGAGTCCCCGTTTGGGTCACATGGCTCATCCTTGCCACTTTCTTGTCAATTAGAGTTGACTTTTTAGTCCCACTGTGCTTTCTGAAAAGAGCCAGGATTATGGTGAGGGGCTTTGAAGTTCCAAATTTATACTGTTAAAAACGACAGATAGAATATTTTTATAGTAGACAATAACAAAGACCCAGATAGTTTTAACTTGAGAATTGACATATCTACTGTATTCACTAATATTCACAAAAATACCTCAGTTTTTTCCCTCCTACTCCAAACCTCTGTCGTTAAAGCTTAGATGTATGCTTCATTTAAGATTGCCAAACTAAAGGTATCAATCGTAGCTTCTTTGGAGAATTCTGGGCCTTCTGCAAGTCAGAGCTCGCTCATTTGTAAGATGCCGAGTCGAGCTCAAACTGGGAAGGAGTGAAGAATGTGCTCTGAAGAACTGAAACTTTTCGGAGCCCGGGTACTCACGGGAGGCCCTCTGGGGGAGCAGGAATCGCGCTAGAGCTCTGAGGCCTGGGCTGCCAGTCTTGGCTGCCCCTTGCTAGCGGGGTGAACTTCAGCAGGTTTCCTAACCCCTCCAGGCTTCTGTTTCATCATCTGTAATGTGGGGATAAAAAGGAAACTGATTCGCAGGGTTGTTGGTAGGAGTAAGTGCAATGACGAGGACCATCATCCTTCACATATTTGTCATGGCTATTAAAAATATGAGATATATGGTCACTGAAGTAAAAGCTTTTATTTTAAATGTTTTATTTCTAATATTATAATTTAATAAGAGACATTGTCTTCTCTCCCAGGTTCCTTGCTCTTTATCTCTGAAAGCTGTGTGTCATTATCCAGAGGGGACCTCCTTCAGTGAGAAAGATGGCAGTGAACTAGTTGCTAGGCTGACAGGGCCTTGGGGCAGAGATGTTTTAAACTGGTCCACTAGTTCTGACTGAATCCTTTGTCACTGGTCGTCAAGGTTTCAAAATATATGGTGGACATTATCTACAACTGTCTTGGACAAGGATGTAAATTATATTGCAACCATCTTATTCCATGCTTTTAAAGATGTCTCACGCTGATCAGAGCTCACCCAGAGTTTGGGCCCTTTGGTGAATCATTAAGTGACTCCAGCTGATCTCACCTTCATTTTCCCCTTTGCCCTAGCCACCTTTCCTTTTCTAAGCTCTGGAAATTCCAGCACTGAAACTCAGGCTTTTCCTCGCCTAAGAGAAAGTCGCCCATCCATGCTGGCTGTTGCCCTCGTCCCAATCTCCCCTGCTGTGCCTGCCACCCACCCTCGGACACTGACTGCAGTGGAGCGTCTGGTCCTGATCACACCTGTGGAGAGGCAGCTGTGGGGAGGGGCGTCCATGCACAGTCACTCTTCTAAATATTTTGAGACGAAAGGGCCTGAGATACATCTAGGCACTTAGATGAAAATTATCTTTGTTCGGTAGTTGCCGTTGCACTGTCCATTCACTTTGGCTCTCTTGAAATGAAGCCTCATTTCCCCAATATTATGGAATGGACTACACTTTTACAAATGAATTTATGTTGTGAACTCACCCTCATCCAGATTGTCTCAAGACACTAAATTGTTGTGTACACTCATTTAATCTTTGGAGTTAGGCAAACAGAAGCCCTGTCAGCATGCTTACCATTTTCACTCATTGCCACCTTTCTTCAGTTGTCACCTCAGATTTTCCTCTGTAGAATAGTAAAGGGATAGTTTTTGGAGAACTGCAGTATGCTTTATGTTGCTTCAAAAACAAAACAACTAAATGCATCCAAGTTAATGAAAAAGTTTATTCAACATAATATTATAAATTTAGAAAAATATCCTCCGATATTCCATGAAACGGTTTTCTGATAAAAATAAAAAGCACTCCATGCTGCTCTCTAACATTGCTTTTTTGGGGGCACATTTAAAAATTCTGAATTAGGTGTTACATTACATAGGTTTAACCATGAACAATATGCGATGGAAAGTCTCTCTCTCACCCTCACTGTCCAGCTTTCCAGTTCCCACCACACCCTTCCATGTAAGTTAGTGTTTTCTCTAGCTTTCCAGAGTGTATTGATAGATATTCAAGCAAATACAAATATATGTTTTTATTTCTTTCCTTTTTTTAACATTATAGGTACATATACATATGGCATGCCTTTGATGTCATTAAACAGTGTATCTGGGTCAGCCCATGGAGAGCTTCATTCCCTATGCAGCTGTAGACTGTTCCTTTATATGGATCTGCCATAATGTGTTTACCCAGTCCCATATTGATTGGCATGTGGTTGTTTCCCATTTGGGGTATTGAAAATAATGCCATAGTAACTAACCTTGGGCCTGTGTCATGTGGTATGTGTGTTTAACTTCCAGATGTGGTATTGCTGGGTCAGGGCTGTGTACATTTTCAATTCGAAAGCTATTGCCAAGTTCTCCTTCGTAGGGGTTGTACCTGTGTAATCGCTCACCAGCGGGGTAGGAAGGTGCCATTTCCCCCACAGCCTTGCTAGCAGCTTTATCAAATGTTTGCATTTTTGCCAATCTAATAAAAATATATCTCAGTATGACTTTAATTTTTACTTCTCTTATTTGACTGAACATCTTTTCTTATATTTAAGAGGCATTTGTGTTTCCTTTTGTGAGAATTGTCTGCTTATGTCTTTTGCCCATTTTTCTGATGGATTGTTGTAAATTTTTTTTATTTTTTATTTTTTTCTTGGTAAGGAAGATTGGCCTTGAGCTAACATCTGTTGCCAATCTTCTTTTATTTTGTGCCACAACATGGCTTGATGAGTGGTGTGTAGGTCCGCACCCAGGATCCTAACCCGTGAACACTGGGCCACTGAAGCAGAGTGTGCAGACTTAACCACTACACCACTGGACCAGCCTGTGTTGTATCTATTTTTAAGAATTCTGTTAGGAGAATTAGACCTTGCTTTTTCTCAATTTCGTATTAGCCTTTTGACTTTGCTTATGATGGTTGCTTTGTGCTATAGTAGTTGTTGATTTTTACTAGTTGAATTTATTAATCTTTGCTTTTGTGGCTTCTGGATTTCGAGTCATAGTTAGAAAGGCCTTCCTCATTCTGGGGTCATAAAGGAAATATCCTACATTTCCTTGTAATATTTTACTAGCTTCATTTTTTTACAATTATATCTTTGATCTGTTTTGGGATTTCTCCTGGTGTATCATGTGAAGTATGGATCCAACTTTATTGTGTTATTTCTTTACGCTTTGTACCCTGTTGTCCCCAGGCCAGTTAATGAATAGTCCTAATATTTCTTCTTAAAATGATTTTCAAGGTCCAAAAAGTTGGCAGCTCTTGCAGAAGCCTTAAAGGAAGTCTCCGTGACCAAGGCCCAGCTGGGGCTGGAACTGGAAGAGCTGGAAGCAGCAGCGCGTCTTGTCCAGGAGGAGGAAACTGCATTAAAAGCGGCTCATTCTGCTTCCAGGCAGCAGACACCTTGCTCCAGTTCTGAGGCAAGTGATTCGGAGGAGTCAGACAGCAGCACATCGTCTGAGGCCGAAGACTCGGATTCGGAACACGAGGAACTCAAAGATAGCACATCTGAGACACTAACTTGCTTGCAGGATCCCTTTCTTGAGGAAAGCAGTGCCCTGCTAATTGACGACGGTGGGCTGTGCAGAAACGCGGCCAGCCTGGGGTCTGATGCTGGTCAGGGGAAGCCACTTGCCTCCTCCCGGGCTCTCGGGGGTCCTGGGCCTCTGATAGAGGAGCTTGGAGAACAGCTCAAGGCTACAGTTCAGATGACTGAAACCGAGGGCTCTGCTGCCGGCGACCACAGCAGCATGCAGGCCCAACACGACCGGCAGACGCCAAACGACTGACTCTGATGCAGGCCCGACACGACCGGCAGACGCCAAATGACTGACTGATGCAGGACCGACAGGACCGGCAGACGCCAAATGACTGACTCTGAGTGGTTTGATTCATTGTTGAGAATTATCTCAGATCTGGTTTTATGTGCTGAATTAGAATTCTTCACTTTCACTTTGTACTTTTTCTTAGTATATACAGCATGTTTTTTCAATGAGCTAATGTTGATACTTGTTGTTTTCCCTGTTAACAACTTTAAAAATAAAGTTCTAAAGTATTTTTTACCAAATGTAATTGATATTTGAAGATGAAAATAATAGTTCTGCCAGAATCTCTGGAACGTAGAGACCATTACTATTTTTAATAGCTTTACCGAGGTATACTTGACATACCGTAAACTGGATATTTAACGTGTGCAATGTGACATATATTTATACCAAATGGAACCATGGCCACAATCAAGATGACATGTTTCCCCATCATCCCCAAGTGTTCTCGTGCTTTGTTACCCCTCTCCGACCCCACCCCCCATGCCACCCAACCCCCCATTCCCCAGGTGAGCATTGATCTGCTCTCTGTCACAATATGTTCATTCGTTTGTATTCCTAGAATTTAATATAAATTGAATCATGTAATATGTACTTTTTTTTATCAGGCTTATTTCACTCAGGGTAATTATTTTGAGATTCACTGATGTGGCATGTATTGAGAGGGTTTGCTGCTTTTGGCTTTTTCCGTATGTGGGTAGGATTTCAGTGAATAGATCTGTCCCTTCACCTACTGACGGACATTTTGGTTGCTTCCAGTTTTGGGCTGTTGCAAACAAAGCTGTCATGAAGGTTTGTGTGCAAGTATTTGTGTGGATAATATGCTTTTAATTCTCTTAGGTAAATATCTAGGCGTGGAATGAGTGAGCTATATGGTAGGTATGTGTTCAACAGTTTAAGAAACTGCCAAACTGTTTTCCAAAGTGGCTGTACCGTTTTACATTCCCACCAGTAGTGTAGGACAGTTCCGGTTCTTTCACATTCTTGTCATCACTTGGTATGGTCAGTTTTTAAAATTTTTACCATTTTAATTGGCATGCAGTGGTATCTCATTGTGGTTTTAATTTTCATTTTTTAAGACATGTTATGTTGAGCATCTTTTCATATGCTTTGCCATCCACATATCTTTGGTGAAGTGTCTGATCAAATCTCTTGCCAATTTTTTTTAAGCCGATTATTTTCTTAGTTTTGAGTTTTGAGAGTTCTTTATAAATTCTAGGTACAAGCCCTCATTATTAGTTGTCTTTGCATGCCTTGTAATCTTTGGATGCCAAACATTGTGAATTTTCCCTTGTCGGCTGCTGGATGTGTATTTGTATAAATAGCCTTTAGCTTTGTTTCAGGATATAGTTAAGTTGGGCAGTAGTTTGATCCTTGTGGGTCTTGCTTTCATAATTTGTTAGGTCTGGAACAGACCTCACTCTAGGATGAACTGTTTGCCAGTACTAAGGAAAGATTTTTCCATGTCCCGTGAATTGTGAGTTTTCCAGTCCAGCTGACAGAAGTAGGCACCTGTGTGAGTGCTGAGCGCTGTTCACTCCAATCCTTTCAGGTGGTTTTTCCCCGGCCTCACTCACACGTGCTCATCCATAAGTACTCCCTTGACTGTAGAGCGGAACCCTTTCCAGATATCTGGGGTCCTCTGCAGCTCCCTCCTCCCTGGTACTCTGTCCTGCAAACTCTAGCTGCCTTGATCGCCCTAAGCCTCTGGCTCTGTCTCCTGAACTCTGGAGTCCACTAGATTCTGCCTGGGTCGTCCCTCCCTGTGCAGCCTGGACAGTCTTTCAGGGCAGAAGGTGAGGCACTCATGGGGCCCACCATGTTTTCCATCCCTCAGGATCACTGTCTGTCATTGCCTGATGTCCAGTGTCTTGAAAACTGTTGTTTCATGTATTGCTTCTGTTTTTCTTTTTTGGGTATGTCAGGTGGGAGAGTAAATCTGGTTCCTATTACCCTATCTTGATTGGAAGCATAAGTCTCCATTAATATTTTAAATGTGAATTTTCCCACTCAAGTATATGCTCCTAGGAAGCAGGGTCTGTGTCGTGTCTTTTTACCACTGAATCCTCAGTGCCCATATTCTCAGCGCTCCATAAATATTTGTTGAATGAATGAACAAGTGAAATAAACCAATTTGCTTTGGGGAGGAAATGAAATGAAATCTGATATGTATTAATCTCAATAGCATTTTGGTTTCAAGAAAGGGTACGATCCCTTTTACTCTGGGTTCATATAGGTTGCGAGAATTTGTATTTCCAATAGAAATTCCAGTTTGTATTAACAGGATAGTTGGGGTGACTGTGCCCTTTAACACGCATGTTAACTCCTGAACACTCTAACACCTTTGTCAGAATGTGTTCCAGACTTTTCTCAGGCGCCCTGGAGAGCTTCAAATCCCTGTGACCATGGAAAATGCATTTCTCCTCCACAGCACATGACCTGGAGCCAGTGTGAAAATGCATTATCCGTTACTCCCTTCATTCACTTCTACTAACGTCAAGTTGAGCAAATCGACTCTTGTCTAAAAGTTTAAAGCCATGGAAATTCTTCTTTCCATCAACTTCTGTTCTGACTTAGGCATCTTAACAGGATCTACTTCGGTGAGACTTGTCTTGGGTGGAAATACCTGTTACTCTCTTCCTCAAAGAAGGAGCAGACGTGATCCTTCCTGGACACCCTCACAGCTCAGGAGCTCATTAAACAACCCTCATGAGTATTAAGGATGACGGGAGTAAGCACTTTTAGACCCTGAGTCTGCAGCATTTCTCTCACCCTCCCTCTGTTCGCAGAGGGTTAAAGCTTTGTTAGATTGCATTACTCTGTCTTTGTTTAAGATGGGTTAAGAACACGACACCACGTCTGTAACCCAAAGCACATCCAAAGGTGCTGCCTTTTGTTTTTTAAGCTAGACAACCTGCCAGGCAACTCTAGGGATCTCCTGTCACCACGTGAGTTTCCCAAGAACCCTGGGTGATGGGAGAACAAAAAAAAAGTTGGGGAAAGAACAGGGAGGAGACCTCAGGGACTGCCTAGTTGCAGTTCGGTGGGAAGAAGCCAGTTTGGGGTTGATGAGACGAGGAGTGGAGTTCCAGAGCCACAGCGCTGGTGTGACCAGCCCACAAGGGGGTGGGCCACCCTCAGAACCTCTCCCTTCATCTCGAACATGGGAATAGATCTACTTTTCTGGCTTATCTTACAGGATTATGGGTCTGTATGTCCAAAACACCTTATAAGCTGGAAAGTATTAGACCAGCATAGGGGTTTATTATTAGTGTCTGACTTCCCAGAGCTGAACAGAGCTCTGTCAGCTACCTGACAACAGGTCGCTGGGGAAGCCGGCTCTGTGAGAATGAGTCAGCCCTGTTAATGGCTTCAGAGGCAGGCCAGAGGTAAAAGTCTACACAGTTCAGCAGATTAGATAGAAATGTTAATTCTATCAATGAATCACAGCACGGCCTCATCCTCCGGATTTGCATTATCATTGACCTATTTTTCCATGTTCTGTCTCTCCTCTCCCATTATCCTTGAAGAATAATGCGGGGCCTTGCTGTGGGCATGATGGGTTTTAGGTGCCAGTAACTATGCTGATATCATCTTTCACTGGCTCAGGATTAATTTACAAATGAGACAGGGCTGCTCTCTCCCACATTCTAAACTGGTGGGGCAGCTAGGGGGCGGTTTTCACACCTGCTAGAGAAAAATCCACTTGGGGTGTGTGGATCAAATTCTGTTACCAAGAACTGGGGGGAGGAGAGAGGGAGAGACTCAAGTTTTCTCAGTTGTAAGACTTTATAAAATTATTCTGAATCAGAGGGGCTCCTGTATAACTATGTTGTTATAAAGAGATTTTTATTATTTTATGTAACTAGAAATTGACTCATATAGTCAATGGTGACAAAACAGACACCCCTAAAAGAAATAGGAATGAGTTCGAGGAGGAAAACTAGGCAACTCTTAAGCTGCCCCTCTATTAAAAATATACTAAGACTTCAGAATGTATTAATTATAAAATCTTTAAAGATGCAAAAATCCCTTTATATATTTCGATCTGTCATGTAATGTCATTGCACGTCAGGTAAATGGAAGTTAAGCTTCATAAACGCAAATCTCTGAGACTGACTGGTCAGGCGTCTCCATTAAAGTAAATCAAAGGTTGCAAATGTTTCCTTAACATCATTCCATCTAAATCCCTGATGGAATTTTCATTGTGATCTGCTCCCCTTCCCGCCCCTTTTCCGACCATGTTATATATGGTTTCAATCCATACCAAATGAAGGACGCATTGATTAGACTTGATTTAAGGCAGCAAGTGATAAATGCAGCTGGAAATTGATTCATGCCTCTCAAGTGACTGGGGCACAGTCATCCACCGTTGACACAACTCTTGTCTCAAGGCTGGAAAAAACAAACAAGGAAACACCTGTCAAACAGATAAATGACTTTGCTGTTTGGAGCTTTCTGTGGAGGCCATTTGTTTCCTAGATAAGGAAGACTGCTCTCAAAATTCATGAGAAGATAAGCTGGAGGAAGAGGATGAATGTGGAATTGGTGGCTAAACACTTGGAAAAAACAAACAGAAAGGATTCACCTCTGGGAAGAATCTTGCTACGTGGATCTGCTCTCCTTTCGCCTCAAAGGTGCTGGAAGTGGCGACTTGGCCCCCCGCGAGTCTCAGTCCTAGCCGGACCGTGTGCTGAAGGCCCTGTCTCCGGGATTCCAAGGGTTGGAGTGGAACGCTGCCATCTTTTATTTCCAGGGCGACATTCCCCTACTGCTCCTTGGAGGGAGCATCCGGGGGAAGACGCAGCAGGAACAGCTGAGGGACTTGAGAGCCCGGCTGACAGTCGTCTGGCCTGAAGTATTGCGAGTTCAGCAGTTTGGCCACCAGCCCAGAAGCCCCCCGAAAACAATACCCCTCTTGCAACCCAGGGCCTCTGGTGGATTCTCGCCCACAGTACATAAATATTTCCTGTATTTATGTCTCCTGGACATGCTCTCTGCGTTCCCACCTCGACATGTCTGCTCATGCACTCCTTTCTCTTATCCTATTCGTTAGCACAGGTTTACTTTTCACCTATCCTTCAAAGCCCCATTCAGATGATGCCTCCTCCAGAAGGTCCCCCTGCATTCTTCCTGGCTGGAAATAATGTCCCTCCTCTGAACTCCCACTGAATCAGGGCCAGGTCCTGCTGGGAAGAGCCTTGAATCCAAGGAAAGCCAAAGGGATTGGAAAGGGGAAGAGAGATTCCTATCAGGCTGGCCCCGAGAGCGGTGGGTTCCAGAGCTCTGTATTCAGACTTCTGTAAAATTAGAATAAAACAGGAAAACCAGAGGGCTGCTGACATGAGGCTGCCACTGTTGAGTTGTGCAGGTACATCTCGGCAGCCAGTGTTCTCCTGAAACCATGCTTCCATAAAAGCATGTTCACCTCAACAAAACATTTCAGGTAAGTCAGTTCTCTAAACTGATAACATTTCACTTCAAGAAAACCTCTCACCTGAGGGTCAGAGTTGCCTTTTTGGTGTCTCTATTTGCGGTCTTTTTTCTTGTATACGGATACAGTTATATACCCACATAATTTTTTTAAACAAAATTAGAATCATGTACCACATAAATTTTAGATCCCTTTTTCTTTCTCAACATGAGGTCATGAATATTGTCCCATGTCACTGAATAATCCCTCAAAATAGGACTTGTCACAGCTGCCCCGATGTAGTCTTCCTGCCATGGAAGAAACCGCTCTCAAACGTAAACGGGACTCATCGCAACTGTGGTGTGTACAGTGTGGATGCCAAGCCCGGGCGCCTGCACTCTAGGCGCTTCCTCAGCTGCACTGCTGCAGCCTGGTATGTCTGCAAGACAGAATACCCTTGAATTAGAGAAGAGACAGGACTTTTCTAACGGCCGTCACTTGTTGAGCTGCTGCCTTATGCCAGGGCTGTGCTAGGCTTGTCTTGTCCTAAGCATGTCGAGCAAGGACTGTCTCCACTTAGTCCCTCTAAAGCCCGGCCCCCACCAACGGAGGAGGCTTCAGGTATGTTGTGACCGTGTAGTTCTGTTCTCAGCTGACTGGACTGGAGTTGACCCAAGGGCAGGCTGTGAGGTCTGCTGGCCTGGAAAGCTTTACTAAAGCAGGGGTTCGTGACGCTGGCAGCACACTTGGACCATCTGAGAAACTTTAAAGAAATTCTGCTACCCAGCCTCCTCTGCAGACAATGGAATCAGAGTCTCTGGGGGTGTCTAAATGGGCAAAGGCTGGGGTGATCGGATTCATGCTGTCGGAAATCTGAATTGGGAAATGCAGAGAGCATCCGACCCCTGGCAGCAGACGCTCAGGGTGAGAGATGCATTGAGAAAAGTCACGAAGTGGATCCAGAGTTGGTCTTGCAAACTCAGCTAGGAAGGAGAAGTATGAGTTAGAACGATCTATGTAGTGGAGCAAAGATACAGAGAAGAGACACCAGCTGGTCATGGAAAAGAGAGTGGCTGGGTGCAGAAAGATGCAGGCACATGGAGTTGTTAAGTCACATTACTCTCTGAAGTGAAGATTCAGACATTTCTGCCCTGAGGTCCCAAGAGCAGCGTTGGATCCCTCCACCACCGTTTCATCAATCCCAGTTCTATTAGGCCTGTGTCTCTGCTTATTCTCGGAGTTCAGAGGGCATCCATTTCCCTTATTGCTGATCAATCAGAGGCCTTTCTTATAAGTAACAGGATAACAGACATAACTGCTTCAAACAGTAAAGACGGTTTATTCATGAATGAAGAAGTCCAGCGGTAGAATGGATTTCAGGAGAGGCTTAATCCAGCCACTCAACAGTGTGACCAAAAGCCCTGTTTCTTGTGGTTTCTCTGCCCTGTCATCCTCAATGTTGACTTCATCCCAATTTGGACACCTCTCACATCCCAAGGTGGCTGCCAGCAGCCCCTGCAACTACCTATTTTCTTGTTAACATCAGTCAGAAAAGAGATTATCTGTGTTCCAGCAAATGTCTTCAGATTCACTCTAATTGGTCAGTTCAGGAAAACTCTGAATCATTCACGGTTGGCCAATGAAATGAAATGTGCTGGTTGGCTTTGTCTCACTCATGACGCCACTCCCGGAGCTGGGGATAGCTGTGGGGGTGCTTAGCTCAGCTCTCCATCCAGGAGAGAACCTGCTGGGGAGTGTGCTGAGCTGACAGCTCCCTCTGCCATACTTTCACTTTGTGATCCACCGCAGCGTTCAGTCCCAGGCCACACTCTCTCCAGGCTGCTCCCAGCCACTGCCTGGCACAGCTAGGTGCAAGAGCTGGGCCATTCCTGCCCAGCAGGGTACCCCTCTCACAGGCAGTCTTTGCTCTGGACTCCCCATGGCCCTCCGGGACTGCGTGTCCGGCCACATGGGGCTCTGCCTCCCTCATGTGTCCGTCCTGCTTGTGCCTGAGGCCCTCCCCTCCCACTCCTGTTTCCTCTGCTCTGTATCCCCCACAGAGGTTACACTGCTAATTCTGGCTTGGCTTCTGTATCCCACACAGAGGTTACACTTCTAATTCTGGCTTAGACCCACCTGACGCACTCTGGTTATCCAAACTACCCTGAGTGAGCCTCTGATTTTCACAAAGGCGCTCAGCTCCAACATACTTTGCCCCACAAGTGCCTGGGGGGTAGAGACTCTCTCCATCAAACAGAAGACCAGGGATCCAGTCTAACTTGCCTGATCTCACCCACACAGCAGGGACAGCCCTGGATTCCAAACCCAATCCTGCCCTCTTTGCAGCCCAGGCTCATTATCAACATTAGGTGCTGTCCCTTGTAGAGCCGGGAAAGGTGGCCTGAGCCACTCAAGGTCACCTGGCTTCTTGGGGGGGCGGGGAGGGGAGTTGGGGAGGAAAGAGTGAATCCCAGCGGGTGTCCACTCCAGTGGGCTTTTCTTGAATCACTCACCCTTGGGGGCAGGGACGGGGGCTGTCGATGGATGGGCTGAGACTGTCACTGTCTGGCCTACTGCGCTGACTGCAGGACCCGCTACCACGTCGAGCATGGAGACCTGACAGGTGACCCGTCAACGTGGATGACATCCTTTGCGCATAACTCATCTGGCACGGTGTTTCAAAAGAAAGAGCAAAGACAGACTGTTCGAGAGGGCCGGGAAGGCCGAAGCGCGGCAGCAGGCAGGCGGCCCATCACCTAGGGTGGGACCGCGTGGCCCCGGCTCCCCCGGGGCTGGGCGTGGGTGGGAGCGCCCGCGTTTCGCGCGCCGCCCATCAATGAGGATGCCTGTTCTCCGTTAGGCGCGCCCACCCCCTCTAATCCGCCGCACTGTCCACTGACGTGTCTAATGATGTGTCTTATAACCACAGCACTGTCCCCACAGCGGCCGGGCCCTTCTGGCGGAACGAGGAGGCGGATTGCTCCATCTGTTCCTTGGGCGCCGGCGGGCGGCGGGCGAGGGCGCGCGGGAGGGGCTGCGCGACTGCGCGTGCGCGCGGGAGGGGGCGGGGCGGGATGGCTGCCGTGCGCAGGTGCCTGGAGAAAGGGGATCCCAGTGGCAGGTGCAGATGCCAAACTCGCCGCGGCGGAGTCTATGTTTAATTACAGTCGACTAGGGAGGCTGTTTTACTTAAGATTTATAGGAGGCAGGTTCACATGGAGTTCTGAGCCGAGCTGGAGAAAGTAGCAGCCTGGAAGCCGCTGGGAAGGGGAGACACGCTCAGATTTTCCTGATGGGGCAAAAGAATCACCTGGAACACGGGGAGGCTTTAATAAAGAGTCAGAGCGCCAGCTCCTAGCCCCCGCCCTCCAAGTCGACTAACTTGGCGCGAAGCAGATCCCTAAATCACAAACATACTTCGTTCCCCTCCCAGTGACCCTGTGTGTGGAGACCTGCCTCGAGGAGCCTGGAGAGGATGGCACAGAGAAGACGATCAAAAAAAGGCTCTCCTGGGAACCAAATGCCAGTATCAGCTTTACAGTTTGCAAAATGCTTCTTGTACGTTACCTCGTTTTCAACAAGGGCGGGCAGGGGTGGGCCCATTTGAAAGCGAGGAGGCAAAAGGCGCTCAGGTTTTCCCGGGGTGAGCACGCGCTGCCGCGGGAGCGAGGACTCAGTCAGTGGGAGTCCCGGAAGATGGCCCGAAGAAAGGATGAACAGGAGATGGTTAAGGAGAGGGAGTTGGGGTGGAGGGATGTGACTGGTGGGGAAACCAAATTGCTCTGATGGCGGGGACAGAGAGGGGAAGCGCTAGCCGGCTACTGGACTGGGAAGCAACCAGTGGAAAGTCACATCTGCTTGTGGGCCCAGACTCAGCTTTGTCCTACATTAAAAAAGAGAGAGAAAGAAAACCCAGTATCCACGATAACAGAAAAGCAATTGAATATTTAATGTAGTCCCTGGTGAATTTCATTGTAAAGCGCAGCAATATTGTAAAATCCTCTCTGTTCCTCTCTTTCTCTTACTGTCGTGCTATCACTTCATCATAGCCACTGCCCCCAAAGAGTCACCTTCCCCCCTCCAAACTTCCCTAACTCTCTCCTAGACTCTGTCCTCACAGGTTTCCTTCTTTTCTCTCTCCTTCCCCCTTTCTGTGGCTATCATTTTGATCCCACAGTCCCCATCTTCCTGTCCAATACAAATTCTGCTCGCCATATGCCTCCTTCCACCTTAGCTGGTTTGGGGCAGGAGTTGACAAACTAGAACTCTCGTTGGCCAGATCCGTCCCACCACCTGGTTTTGTACAGCCTGCAAGCTGAGGATGTTTTTTTAAAAATATTTTTAAATGATTGAAAGGAACATGTGGAGATTTGTCTTCTCTCTTGTTCCATAAGTGTGTGTATAATAACCGTGAGTTTGCCTCTTAGCTCACAAAGCCTAAACTATTTTACCCTTTGGCCCTTTGCAGGAAACGTTTGCTGCCCTCTGGTTTAGGAGAAGTGGGATATGGATACCTATCCAGTAGCATTTTGGGTACCTGGCCCCAGGCCTCTGGGGTTTTCCATGCCCTCCTGGGGGAGTCCCTGAGGGGTGAGAGAGATGAGGCTCCTGCATGCCAGTCTGGGAGGGCAATCTATGGGAAGGGGACGGAGGCTGCTTTGGAAGGAAACCCATGGGCAGTTGTCACGGGCCAGCCAGGCCATACTTGTTTTTCCAGGATGGGAGTGACTTACATTCATCTGATCATTCCTGAAGCTGGGCATGGTGGACTTCTGCATCAGGATTCTCTTTCCAAAATCTGTGGCCCTTTTGTGATCCTGTGGTAACAAAAGATGTTGGAGACCAGCCCAGTGTGCAGTAACCTGGGAGGTTTCATAGTCCAGAGACGGGTAGCATAGCAGGTCAAGCCCATCTCAGTGGATTACTTTTGACCAAGAAGTAAATAGCCTATCAGAAATGCCTTCCCAGAGCGTGTAACGTATATAACCTTATAAGACTGCCTTCTCCTGTGGTATATATACATAATGAAATACTCCTCAGCCAGAAGAAACGATGAAATCCGGCCATTTGTGACAACACGGATAGACTTTGAGGGTATTATGCTGAGTGAAATAAGTCAGAGGGAGAAAGTCAAATACCATATGAGCTCACTCATAAGTAGAAGATAAAAACAACAAATAAACACACAGCAACAGAGATTGGATTGGAGGTTACCATAGGGGAAGGGGGGAGTGGGGAGGAAAAAAGGGGGGATTAGGCACATGTGTGTGGTGATGGACTATAATTAGTTTCTGGGTGGTGAACATGATGTAATCTACACAGAATTGGAAATGTATTACGATGTACATCTGAAAGTTATATAATGTTATAATCCAATGTTACTACAATAAAAAATAAAAATTGAAAAAAAAGAGACTTGTCTCCTCCTCCTTTGGGGTTTCTTTCCATATACCATGAACGCCTCTGTTGTCTTGTACCTTGGGAGGCTTCCTCTTGTCTTCTTTTTTGAGCATTTTTAAAAAGCTTGGCATCCTACGCGTCTTTCCATAATCACCTAAGCACCAGTAGTGGACGTGCCTTTTTGTCCTCTCGGGCATTCCTGTCCCCCTCTATAATAACACTACTCAGTCCCTGTCTATCTGAAGGGCTGAGACTACACTCTAATCCCACACAGGGGTGGACCTGTGGCCCAGGTCTGGCCAAGCAGAGTATCCTGTTCTTCTGGCCACAGTGACTGGTTCAGGGATGGGCAGATGTCTCAAGCCCGGCCAATGAAATTTCTCCTCAGAACTTTGGCCAGAGCTATTAGAAATGATGCTTTTTCTTCCTGCGTTGGTAAACTAGAAGGAAGGTGTTTTTGAGCTGCTGCTGATTATCCTTGTAACCACGTGGGGAAAACCTTCCTGGAAAAGGAATCTCATATATAAGATAACAGAGGTGGACAGAAGGAAGGAGGAGGAAGAGAGAGAGAGAGATCTGACAGCATCATCTGGGACTCAGTATCCAGCCATCCCTGAAGCTAGTTCCACCCTGGACCTTTCAGTTACCCAAGCCAGTAAACAGCATTTTCTTTTTTTTGTTTTGCCCCTTAAGCTGACCTGGGAAGGGTTCTGCTACTTGCATTTAATCACATCCTGACCAACATATGGGTTTTACCAAGTATCTTGGCACATTGGATTCCTCCCCTTGGTACCCACAGCCCTTGTCACGTAACTCGCAGTGCCCTCCCATTCTCACTCGGGACTTAGAGTGACTTGCTTTGGCTACTGAGGTGTTTGCACGTGTGATGCTGGCACCACAGGGCTTGTCCTCTCTCTTGCAGCTCTTGCAGCCCTTCTGTCACAGTATGAACAAGCCTAGTGTAGCCTGTGGGATGATGAGAGATACATGGAGCCCAGATGAGCTGTCCTAGCCGAGGCCCCCTAGACCCACAGTCCAAGCTGCTCCAGGAGCTGACTGTGGCCACATGAATGCGCCCACGTGAGGCCAGCTGAAGAACCGCCCAGCCGAGGCCAGCCCAGATTGCGAGGCCACAGAATTGTGAGCGGAATAAATGATGGATGTTTTAAAGCACTAAGTTTTGGGGTGGTTTGTTGGGTAGCAAAGCTGATGCACAGGCAGAAGGTGGAAAAGGTGTTATGAAAGGCACTGAAGGAGGGCGGATTACCAATTTATGGTTCTTTTAATAGCTGAGGAAAACAAAGGAGAAATTTTTGGAAATTTTGCCTGAGCTTAAACCAATCACACCTCTAGACTGAGACACTTACTGAATTCTGAGTGGAGCCACCTGGTAGGGACCCTACTGAGAAATCTATACCTGGCTCTGCCACTCGACAGTCATTCTGGGCAGCGGTCACCGCAGACATCACAGCCTGCACATGTTTGTCTTTAGAGGACAGGGTCAGAGACACATGTGACAATGTAGAATTCCTCTTAGTTATGTCCTAAAGCTGTGATGGTGAGAGTCCAAAGGTGGGTGGCAGCATATTGGACATCCTCTCTGTTCATAATGCTCACAGCAACCATGTTTCTCTTCTATAGGCCTGGCTTACTACACTTCAGTAAGTCTCTCTGACTTAGTCCACTTTTATTCTTTTATTAGGGCTGGTTTGCTAGATGTAACTGACCATTCCTCCTTATATGAGATTGTTCGTATCAAACATTAAAATGCTCCCACCAATAATGGTGACGGCTCGCCTTCACTGAACACTGCCCTAGCACCAGGCTCTGGACAAAGGGCTTTACAGGCCCAATCTCCTCTAGTCCTCACTGCAACCCAGGGAGCTGGGGGCCGTCAACCCCTTCCTACCGAGGAGGAAACTGAGTCCTCTGCCCAAACACACAAAGTTATCAAATGTTGGTGTTAGCAACTGAACTTGTTTAGGAGACTGAGAATGTGGGCTAGAGAAATGAGGAGGCTTCAGGAAGGACTCACATCACCTGCTTTGAAAGCAGATCAGGGTTTACCACCTACTAGATCTGTGACCTTGAGCATCTTACTAACCTTCCTTGGGCCTCAATTTCTTCATCTGTAGAATGGAGGTGTTAATTTCACCTTTAAAGGTGGTTGGGAGAGAGAATTAAATGAGAAATATAAAGCTCCTAGCACAGTGCTAGGCCCACAGTTGGAGCACAATCCCTTTTACTTTTTCTTCCACCAGAGGAGACTAGATCATGTTGGTTTCCAGTGATTCCATCCAATGGGATTTAAACTCCATGAGAATTTGGGGCTTTAGTTATTTTGTTTATGCTGTGCCCCTTGCACCAGAACAGTGCCTGGCTCATCATAGGCACTTAATACACGTTTCTTGAATTGAGTTCTGTATTTCTGTGAGTCTGTGATTCGGTGAGATGTGACTAGCAGTGGCTTCCTAAGGGCTGGTTGGGACCAGGATGTTGGGGGATCCAGGAGCAAAGCTTTGCAAGGAGTTGGGGGAGAGATCCACTCTCATCTCACTCCACAGCCCCCCGGAAGCCAGGCTGAGTAGCTTGCAGTGTTGTTAAGGACGCATCCTCGGCCGCCCAGCCTGGGAGAGCAGTTTGGGAGTAGCTGGAGATGCTGGATGAGGATCCAAAAAGCAGTCAGCAGACACAGCTTCTCCCTCGCCTCTCTCTTCTTTCTCCCAAGCTTGTCCTGGCCTCTGCCTGGGGGTCCCCACCCGTCTGCACAGTGGCCAGACTCAGAAAGAATCCTTTTTGGATGCCAAGTATCAGCAGGGCTCTCTGAGGGTGTGAATTATTCATTGACAAACTCAGCACCCATCTGTCTCCAGTCGGTGCTGCTAGCACCTCCCTGGGCCCAGAAGCTGCCCAGGGCACCTCCAACCCAGGCCTGCCTGTGGTTTCCTCATAATTAAGACGCGGCTGCCCTGAGCCTTTTGCCTTAATCGGAGAGATGATGGGCCGAACAAGAGGCTCTAAAGTGTGTATTTGAAATCAATTTGCTCCTTGAAGTGGCATGAAAACAAAAATCTACGGGATGCCGGCTGTGAGGGATTTCCCTGCACCGCTCCCTCAGCCTCCGCTAATGACCGGTGGCTAATGGCCTCCTGGCACCTTTCATCCTGAAGAGGCTGGTAGAAGCGGCGATGAGGCAGAAGTGGCTTCTGGGGAAGAAGGGCCTTTCAGAGATGGCTTCACCCACAGGGCACAGCCTCTGAGAATCAGGGTGAGAAGATAGGGGTGGCCGTGATAGTTTGCACGTTCACGATGGCCACCCGGGGAGGACACTCCACGGCCCCCCAGGGGGGAGGCAGTAAGATTTCAGAGATTTAAAAAGGAGGTTAAGTTACCTATGAACCCAAGCAGCTTCCTAAAATCTCTGGAGGAAATAGGTGTGGTAGCAAATCTGTAGGACAAGAGGCCAGAGGAAGGCATATATATAGGCTCCTGGTTATGAAGTCTCTTAATTCTAAGGGCCAAAATGGCCATTTTCCTACATTCAAATAATAAACCAGGAATGGCCAGTGACTGACTTTCAAATCAGTATCTCCAGGGGAAGAAATATAGGGGCTCCCTCAGAGGAGGGTGCATACCCTAGTAAAGAGTTTCCCAAGAATTAATAGCTGTGATTATTGCCATATAGCAGGCCATGTTAAGATGTTCATTTGCCCTAATTACTCTTACTTTTAGAAATTCATTCTACATTATATATTATATCAAACATTATAATGCACCCATATCACATGTATGTATATATTATATATACCACATATATTATATTTTATAATGTACCCATGTCATCATATGTATATATGTAGATATATATAATTTATATTTTAAAGAAATTTTACAGTTTTGCTTTTGCGCTTACTTGGCTATGAATAGTAACTCATTTAATTTACTCTTGACTCTGCTTTCTAAGCAATCATCATGCATTCTCAGGAGTTCTTGCAAAACAAGGTAACCAAGTCACCAATTGTTTTCAGATGTAATAAAATCATTATGAAAAGTGAACTTGACAATGAACAAAGTGGACCTAATGTTTGTAGACATTTAATTAAACATTTATTCATTGTGATTTTGCATATTTTTCTTTAAATATCTCAAGCCGATCCATTTGATATTTTCCTGGTCTCCAGCACGTTGGTGAGACCCGGAATGTGGCGTGTGTTTGTGCGCATGTGTGTGTCGGGGGCGGGGGCGTCGATGGGGAGCCTGGAGGAGGCGCTCTCAGGGTCTCCGGGCTTCCAGAGTCTGATTTCTCGCGGGTCCTATTGGCTGTTTCTCTTGATTGGCATTTGTGCGTAGGTGACGAGGCCTGCCACTCTTGTTCGGATCACCTCCAGCTGGGGAAAAGTTGGGGCGGTACCAAACCTAGTAAGAAAGAAACCCAGTGCCAACCATGGGTATCACCCTCACGGCACAAGAGTTGAGGACTGAAGAGGGAAGGCTCAGTGCCCTCCCCTGCCGTGGGGTCTCGCAGGGGGTTTTGTTCGTGCACTCAGCAAAGGAGGAGTGGGGGAGCTGTTTCTGTGCCCACCCTGCAGCGGAGGGAGGGGAGGAACAGATGGGACGTGAGCTTTGTCACCGTCACCTGATCAGTGGCCTCGTTTCCATTAACACTTTACATCTTGGCACTCAACAGCAGTGAGCATTCAACGCCACTGTGGGGTTGACCCGGTTCTGAGTGTCAGGGGGCCTCAGAGACTTGCGCCCGTGGGTCTCAGTGAGCCCAGCTGGCTGTTTGAGGAAAGAGGTGTGGGAGGAATGAGGAAGGACCCGCGCTGAAAGAGCGCCTTCCCATCGTCGGGCCTGGCGGTCCTGCTTGGTGTTTGCTTCCTAACTTTCTGCCTCAAACAATCGAGTGTACTTTCTCAGCTGAGGCAGTGGAAGCTCCAGAGAGCGGAAACATCTACCCAAAGTCACACAGCTAGGAAGGGGCCGAGGAGGGATTTGAACTCAGAGCAGTCACACTCAAGCCCCACACTGTTTTGTCCACACCCTGCTCGCTCCCTGAATTCCTAGGAATGTTCCGACACTCAAGAGCATGTTGGTGGAATTTCTGGTATGCCTGAAAAATAGATTAGTTGTCCCTTCCAGGTAAGCTGTTCCTTCCCCAAAGCGGCAAAGCAAGAAGCGGTGGATGTGAGGATGACTGCCGGTGGCCTCTCCGTAGGGCAAAGGGGCCCAGCAGTGGAGTCAGGTGGGGGCTGAAGTCCAGCCCGTGTGTCACCTGCCTCTCAGGACCCTGGTGTGGGACTTCGTCAGAGCAGAGAGGGTTGCTTGCTGAGTCCTGCACCCCTGAGACCACATCCACCCCAACAGCTGCCTCTTAAGAAAGTGCATAAAGGCATTGCTGGGGTTTGGGCTTTCCTGGAAGGAGACCCAGAGACAAGTACCGGAGTGCAAGTCTTTTGTCTGGGAGGTCGTCCCAGGAAGTGCTGGTGGGGAGTAGGGGAGTCAGACAGAGAAGGGGCGCACTGTCCAGGTGGCGATCGACCTGGTTATCATTGTGGACAACCAGAGCCCATCCCCCTGGGGAGCTCTGGGGGAATGGAGACGACATTCCCCTGAGTTGTCCTCTTCCCAGTGCCCAGGCCATCACTCAGGGCACCTTCGGGGGCTCCTCTGCTTCCCTGCGCACAGGCTGTGGGCTCCTGGGTGACAGGGAGCCCTCCTGCAGGGCCACCGTTGTTCCTGACCGGCTGCCCTGGTTGCAGGGGTGTGCGGAGGGCATCTGGGCAGGGTGGGGACAGCGTCTGCCAGGCACCCTCTAGGCAAGCCTGACGCCATGTCTAGCACTTCTGTCCTGCTGGATCTGATGGGCTCGAGTGATTGTCTAGGTCCTACTGCCTGTTCATCAACTGCAGAATGAATGTAGGCATTCCCCGTGGCGTTGTCTTCCCACGGTCTAAATTGGGATCGCTTCTGGAAAAAACCCACTGCTGCTAAAACAACGTTGTGACTTGAAGTCTGCCAACTTTATAATCAATTGCCTTCTCCTTTGGCCTTTCTTCATTCTCTGCCTCCTCTTCCTCCTCTCTGCCTTCGGAAGCCAATAAGGAAATCCAGGCTTCCAGGCTTCCTGTTTTCACCCTATAGACCTCCGCGGGGCTGCCAGCAGGAATGGGAGGGATGCCCGGGAACTGCGCAGAGCTCAGGAGCGAGGCGCAGACGGGGCACAGGCTTGGAGGGGGCTCCTGGCAAAGCTGTGTTTGTCACACCAACCACCACTTTCTCTTCCGTTGTTTATTTACTGGGGGTGGCCGATGGAAATTACGAGGAAGCTGAAACCACCCTTGGCATCGCCCCCAACAAAACTGAATTCTTGCTTCTGCCGAATCCCCAAACCTCAGAGCTCGCAGCCCCTCCTCAACTCTCTCTCCGGACCACCTGGTTCTGCGGTTTTGCTTGTTCTCAGGCTGGATCGCCACCCCAGGAAGAACCGAAGCAGGAGTTTGGCAGAAGTGTAAAGAGTTGATTCAAATCAGAAACCCCCAAATGCAAAATTGTGACTATTTTAGTTTCTGTTTCCTCCAGCTCTGTTGCTGTTTTCACTGGAGGTTTCTGATTCTGCTTCGCAGTTACCCTTTCCGATGTTTGCCTAGAACAGAAAGAGCGCCTAGAGAGGGGACAGCTGAACCCTGTGGCTTCGTTGGGCACCACCGATCTAATGAGGTGTAAACCCCACGGATGCCGCTTGGGGCCGCCGACACAGTCATTTATATCACTTGGTGCGACTAGAGGAGGCCCGCCATCATCCGGGGGTGTCTCGTCACAATCAGTCACAGTCCTAATCAGACCAGCTTCCCCCTGAGTTTGTGCTGGGATGCTGCTCAACAGCCCAAATATAGGAGTGAGAGATGGTTCGGACGAGGTGAGGCACATTCCTCCCACTTGCCTGGGAGGCGGAGAGGTCTCAGATGGCCCCATGACCGGTTAGCCTGTCCTCACGTGAGCTTCCTGGAGCCCGGATGCCTCCGCCAGGCTTTTGGCCAGAACGGGGCACAACGAGAACCCCCAAGCGCGGAGACTCTGGGTCCTGCAAAGAGCCCTGGCCCCAGAAGCCAAGAGTGCTGCAGCGCCTCCATCACACTCCCTCTCTGTTTCAGGCTCTGCACAGGCCCCGGGTCTCCAGTGACCTGCAAAACGGACCCACCCCTACTCCCGGGAGGTTATATTCCAGTCAGAGAGCCAGACTTTCAACAACTAACTACGCCATGAAGTAGGTACCAAAGTTGTAAGAAGCGCCTAGAGGGGGGCCTGCAGAAGGGCTGCCTTTCTGGAGAGTTCTGGGGGGATCGGACCTAGTCTGGGGGGCTTGGGAAAATTCCCTTGAGGAGATGACTTAAGCGGAAATCTTGGGACAGGTACAAATAGAGGAGGGGGCGGGTTGTGACTGCAGACAAAGGAAGCAGCTGTGGTGGCCTGGAGACGAGGAGGAGCTTGTCACAGGAGGGCAGCGTGACCCGATGGGGCTGGGGGCAGAGGGAGGGGTTGATTTTGGTGGCCCCGTTGAAGACTTAGAATTACTGAAAAAAAGTATCCAAAACTTGGAAATATGGCAAAAAGGGAGACTATAGATTCTTGCAGTGGCGGACTAGAGCATTATGTACCAGGCGCACCCAAGGGGGACTTAATTCTCTGTGGGGTAGTACCTTGGTTCGATTTTGCTGTTTGCTGGTTGGGCCTGATCTCTATGAAGTTAGGTGTACGTCTCTAGCTAGCTGTCCTCCTGCAGAGAAGCCAGGGGTTTCTGCCTGGTAGAGAAGATCACCGCAAAGATTATTGCTTTATCACCCCGCAGGACGTCAGTCAGTTTTGTTTCTAAGTTAAAAAATGAGCAAATAAATTAAAACTTACCTCTGTCCATCTTTCCTGAGGGACTGTATAAGCCCGTCATCAGATGCTTTTTGAACCAGCTTTGCCGTACCACCGGTTCTCTCGTTAATGAGTTAAATAAGTGATGCATATTTAGTCTATGTCAGTATGAGTTGGGTTTTCAGAAATCACTGTCTCAAAGAGATACCTGCACCCCCATGTTCACTGCAGCATTATTTACAACAGCCAAGACATAGAAACAGCCTAAGTGTCCACCGACCCACGAATGGATAAAGAAGATGTGGTATGTCTATATACACTAGAGTATTTTACAGCCATCAAAAAGCAAGAAATCGTCTCGTTTGTGACAACATGGTTGGACCTTGAGGGCATTAGGCTAAGTGAAATAATTCTAACAGAGAAAGACAAATACTGTATGATCTCACTTATATGTAGAATCTAAAAGAACCAAACTCACAGAAAGAGAACAGATTGGTGGTTGCCAGGGGTGGGGGTTGGAAGGTGGGGGAAATGAGTGGAGGTGGTGAAAAGGTACCAACTTCCTGGTGTTAGATATATAAGTTCTTGGGATGTGATGTATGGTGTGGTGACTATAGTTAATAATACTGTATTGTACTTTTGAAAGCGGCTAAGAGAGTAGACCTTAAAAGTTCTCATCACAAGAAAGAAAATGTGTTAACTGTGTGAGGTGATGGATGTTAACTAAACTTATTGTGGTGATCATTTCACAATATATACAAATAACAAATCATTATATTGTACGCCTTAAACTAATACCGTGTTATATGTCAATTATATTGCAATAAAACTGGAAAAAAAAGAGTTTGGTATTTATCTTTTGAGCATTATTCTTTGATAGAACTTTCTCCTAAATGTGATGAGAAACTGTGGAGGGTTTTAAGCAGACAATTGCCACAATCAAATTTGTGGACGCAATGTTAATGTTCTGAGAAAATTAAGAGACCCAGGTTCCTATTTTAACCATCAAATGTGGGGCTTTCCCTCTTGGGACAAATAACTGGCTTGGTTGAGGACCATCTGTTGTTATCATCAAGCATAGGTTTATTATAGGGTCTTTTGACAAACAGGAGAATCTAATCATTGCAGTGTCCATTTTGTTAAGATTTAAAGCAGCTGATAATAATTTATTATAATGGGATTCAAACTAATGAACTCCACTTACAATTAAAATGTTTTAGAAAGCTTTCTTTTCTCCTGAGTCTCCCCAGGAGGCCCAGCTCCGACAAAAGCAGAACCACTCTGCCACTGGGCAGATTGTTCCTCGACTGTGTCAAGTGTCAGAAGACTGGGCATCTCTTTAAAGTGCTTAAAAAAAGCGGGGGGCGGGAATACCAGCATCCATTTCCATAAATTATTGAATATAAATTTAAAATCATCTACATGGAGAAGTGTTGAAATTGCACATGCTAATTGGCGAGTCAGGGAAGCTGTGTTGGGACTGCAGAGAGCAAACCAGTAATTGTGGTTCTGGAGTCTTTGCTGGTCAGAATGAGGGGACATGCAAGTGGGGGTGGCCACACAGATCCAAATGGGGTCTCGGGTAAGAAAGTCACCAGGAACCTTACCTACGTTATCTCCTTTAATCCTAAGGGCTCTCTTAGGGGGGGGAACCCTTCTGGCCTTGCCTCCAGCAGGTAACCAAGGCTCTGAGAGGCTGAGTGACTTGCCAGAGGTCACGTGGCTAGCAGGTGGCTGAGATGACTTTTGAATCTAGGTGTTATAGATTCAGCGAGCCAATGTGCCTTCCTGTGATTTGCAAACATTCTTCATGTCAGTTGTCATTTTCTCAGTGTTTATACTCCAGTAAAGATATGGTATACAATGGAACATAGCCATAAAAAAAAAAAAGGCAAAATCGTGCCCTTTGCGACAACACTGATGGACCTTGAGGGTATTATGGTAAGCAAAACAGGTCAGGCAGAGAAAGACAAACACGGTATGATTTCACTCATCTGTGGAAGATAAACAAACACATGGATAAAGAGAATGGATTAGTGCTTACCAGAGGGAAGGGAGGAGGGGGGAAGGCGAAAGGGGTTAAAGGAGCACATGTGTATGGTGACGGATAAATCTAGACTATTGGTGATGAATACAATGCAGTCTATAAAGAAACCGAAATATAATAATGTACACCTGAAATTTACATGATGTTATAAGCCAATATGACCTCAATAGAATAATTTTTTTAAAAAATCATTTAAACTGAGATAGTAGAAAGAACGTGACAACCCTCACCCTGCAGAATTAACACTCAGCTTTAGGCAATTGGTAGATAATTGAATTGGGAAATTACGGTTCCTCCTTCCCTCCCTCCCTGGCTGCATTCCTTCCTTTCTCTCATAGGTATGTGTCCTTCAAGTTTTTGCTCGAACATCATCTACTCGGTAAAACCTCTCATGGCGATCCCACTTACAATTGCAACCTGCGTGAGCCCTGAATACTCTCATCTGTCACTCCATTCTATTTTTTCTTTTTATCCCTCAAGGATTTATCTTCTAACATACTATATAATTTCTTTATTATCTTTATTATTTATTGTTTGTCTTCCTCAATAGAATTTAAATATCAAGAAGGCAAGGGTCTTTATTTTGTCTGCTGGTGTATTTCAAGTGCTTAGAATAACACCTGGAATGTAGTAGGTGCTTAATAAATATTGCATAAATGAATGAAAGAATACCTATTATATGGCCGTTTGTAGTTCAGTGGAAACCAACAAGGAAAGCAAATGAGTATTATTGTGAACACCCATGTCCTAAGTGTTTGCATATATTCTCTTTTTTTTTTAAAGATTGGCTCCTGAGCTAACAACCGTTGCCAATCTTTTCTTTTTTCCTGCTTTTCTCTCCCCGAATCCCCCCAGCATATAGTTGTATATTTTAGTTGTGAGTCCTTCTAATTGTGGCATGTGGGATGCCGCCTCAACACGGCCTGATGAGCGGTGCCATGTCAGCACCCAGGATCCAAACCTGCAAAACCCTGGGCCGCCGAAGCGGAGCTCGTGAACTTAACCACTTGGCCATGGGGCTGGCCCCTATATTCTCTTCTTAAATTCTCATAATATAGCAACTGTTATTATCACCATTTTACAGATGAGGAAACTGAGGCCGAGAAAAGAGGAATAATTTGCCCAAAGTTGGAAGCTAATACTTTTTAAATCAATGTTGTTGAGGTGTAAATTTCATGTAATGAAATACATCCACCTTCAACGTACAGTTGACAAGTGGAGACACCCGTGCAACTATCGCCCAAGCAAGGTGTGGAACGTTTCCATCACCCCAACACTTCTCTTGTGCCACTTTGCAGTCGGTCCCCTCCAGTCCCTGCCAACCCCTAATGTTTTCTGTCCTTATATGTTTGCCTTTTCTAGAATGTGATATAAAATGGGATTATACGGCAGGTACTCATTTATGCCTGGCTCTTTTGCTTAGCATAATTGTTGCAGATTTGTCCATGTTGCTGCGTGTATCAACAGTTCATTCGCTTTCTGGTGCTGAGTAGTATTCTATTAAATGGTTATATCACAATTTCTTTATCCATTTTCCCATTGGTGGACATTTGGGTTGTTTTGGCTGTTAGAAATAAAGCTGCTCTGAATGCGCGTGTACCAGTTCCGTGTGGACATATGTCTTCATTTCTCTTGGGTAGATACCTAGGAGTGGAATTGCCGCACTGTATGGTCACTCATTGTTTAACTTTAGGAGAAATGGCCAGTTTCTTCTAGTGTTTGTACCATTCCCACCAGCAGTAGCTGAGAGTTCCCGTGGTTCCACATCCTCACTAACCTTCTCTATGGCCAGTCTTTTTAACTTTCGGCATTGAAGTGGGTGTCCAGCGTTATCTCATTGTGGCTTACCTTTTCGTTTCCAAATGACTAATGGCGTTGAACGCTTTTCATGTGTATATTGGCCAATAGTATATCTTCTTTGGTGCAATGTTTGTTCAAATCTTTTGCCCGTTTTTATTTGGATTGTTTGCCTTATTATCATTGAGATTAAAGAATTCTTTCTACAACTAATTTCTTTTGTCAGAACTATGTAATGTGAATATTGTTTTCCCAGCATGTGGCTTGCCCAGTATTTCCTTGACGGAGTCTCAGAACCATTTTTGAACCAAGGACTGTCTGCCCTTCATTCCGTCCCATTTGCCCAAGTAAGGTCCATCTCGAGGAATACCCCCTTCCGGGGGTAAGCAAATAATCATGAAAAATAACCAAAATACCCAGAGGAAAAACAAAATCCCGGCCTGTGTTTGTTTGGAGGGTTCAGAAACAAATTACCCTAATGCAAGGCTGAGGGAGGCGGAGAGGGAGTTAATCACTAACCCAGGCTCAGTGTTACTTTAATTAAGCATAATAAGAATAATGAAATTATGCACCTCTTAGGATTTATGGCTTAGCTATTTGCATGGCACCGAGAGGATTTCAGGAACAAATATCAACGATGGAATCCCAGGGACTTTTCCAGTCTCGCTGGGTTGTCCTTTTGCAACCCACGGGGGGTGCTGTGATGGGGGGCAGCAGCGGCACAGGGTGGGGGAGTCAGGAGCCCTGGGTGTATCCTTAAGGCAGGTGCTCTGCTCCCTGGGCTCCAGTCTCCTCAAATGGGGAGGATTTGATGCAGCAGTGCGCCAGTGAGTGCTTAATGCTTAATAAATGCCTCTCCAAAAAACCCCAAAAAGTATGTATATGCATATGTCGCACATATATATACATTTTACTAATATTAGTGATGTATAGTACACAATTGGAAAATAATAAAGCGTACAATACTCTGTTATACATTCCACATAGCCAATTGATTTTTCACAAAATGCTTTTGTTGATTTTTGCCCAACTCTCATATCATTATCCAACCAAGAGTTGCAACTGATGAATGAATGTGGTTCTGGCATGAATGTTGGTTATTTTTGCTTACATTAAAGAGGAAGATGAAAGCGAAACGATGAAGATGTATATTGGGATGTTGTGCTCTCATGAATGGCATGAATGACCTCTTTGCTGAATTGGATAAAGTGTTTGAATACTGGAAGAATATTTCCTATTTCCTTGGTTTTTGCACTATTCACAATATAACAACTGTCTATATGATGCACTTAATTATTGACATTTTCTCCATCACTTTCTTAAGTCGAGACAATCAACAGAACAATAGATCAAGCTCTGATTTGTAGTGTTTGCAATGTTTGGTGTAAATACACCTGCCTTGACCTATTTTTTTTTTAAAGATTTTATTTTTCCTTTTTCTCCCCAAAGTCCCCTGGTACATAGTTGTGTATTTTTACTTGTCGGTCCTTCCAGTTGTGGTGTGTGGGATGCTGCCTCAGCATGGCCTGACGAGCGGTGCCATGTCCGCGCCCAGGATCCGAACCAGCGAAACCCTGGGCCGCTGAAGCGGAGCGCGTGAACTTAACCACTCAGCCATGGAGCTGGCCCCCACCTTGACCTATTTTAAGCTCCCCCTGTGACACCATTGAATGTGGATTTGGGAAGAGATGTACAGTTGTACGCCATTATGTGGTTTACCCACCATACAGATACAGTAGATATAAATGACCTCAAAAGCACACATAATAGTAAAATGTAGTAAAATACTTAGGAAGGGGTGGTTATAAGTATCTATTCCCTTTATTTTTAATACAATTTATTTGATAAAAGTTTATATAATTTAATTTTTAATAATCACTGTGTTTAATAACCAGCCTGGAAAATTCTCGAAAATGTTACACTCAGCTCTCGGGAGTGTGTGAGCCACTCGCAGCACACCCCTGATTTGACGAGATCCAACCCAGCGTCCACTGTCAGGTGGGATTTCCAAGAAGGGCCTGTGCCCCAGACTTTCCAGAGTCCTTGTCTCTCCCAGCCAGGGCCAGACCTGCTTCCTCTCTGAGACGGGCAGGTGTGCAGCAGTGTCTTAGTCGTCTGGGGCCGCCATAACAAAATACCACGCACTGGGGGGCTTAAACAACAGACAGTTATTTTCTCACCATTCTGGAGGCTGCACGTCTGAGATCAAGGTGCCAGCAGCCCTGGTTTCTGGTGAGGCCTCTCCTGCTGGCTTGCAGACAGCTGCTTTCTTGCTGTGTCCTCACGTAGCCTTTACTCTGTGCACCACACTCCTGGTGTCTCTTCCTCTTCTTATAAGGACGCCAGTCCTATTAGATCAGGACCCTACCCTTATGACCTCATTGAACCTTAAGTACCTCTTTAAAGGCCCTCTCTCCAAACCCAGTCCCCCTAGGAGCCGGGGCTTCAATATATGAATTTGGGGGGACACAATTCAGTCCATCACAAGTGGTGTGGTGTTTCTGCTCTGCTGGGGGAGAGAAATAGAAACAGAGAGGTGACGAGGCGGTACTTCGTGCCGGAGGCAGGGCTGGGGGTCCTTTCCTGGGGTCTCCAGGGTGTGGTCAAGGCCAGAGGCTGGCCAGGCAGGGAGAGAAGGGAGAAGGGAAAAAGTGTAAAGACTGGGATCCTGCAGGGCTGAGAGCCCAAGCCCGGGGGGAGACGGGACAGTGCCCTCGGCTCTCACACCCCTGCTGCGGCCGGGACCCTCGCCACGGAGCAGTGTCACCCTCAATGGGCAGTGGAGCACAGAAGTCAAGGCCATGGGCACAGAGCCAGGCGTCCTGGGCTTCTAGTCCCAGCTGCGCTATTTACTAGCTGGGTGACCTTAGGCAAGCTACTGACCCTCTCTGTACCAATATTCCCATCTAAAGAATGCAAATAATGCCAGTACCTTCCTCAAGGTTTGCTATGAGAATGAGATGAAAAAAAAACCCCATATATTTATAATTAGCATAGGCAGCTATAAGTGCCTGGCACGTTGTAAGTGATATGTCAGCGTCAGCTCCTGTGGCTGCAATTGCAGCCCCTGTCCCCTCTCTCAGGTGTGTGTCTTTGAGAGGATGGACCCCTGTCTCCTCTGTCTGTGAACCCCCAGCCCCCAGCACCATATCTGGCACTTAGTAGATGTCCAATAAGTGTGTTGAATTACAAATAAATACCAAGGGGTACGCAAATTATTAAACCGCCAGCAAACGAGTATTTGTTCATATATGGAATCATCCAATTATTTAATCATTGATTCATTTAACAAACAATCTTTAACAGCTTTATTGAAATATAATTCACATAGCATACAATTCACCCATCTCAAGTATACAATTCAGGGGTTTTTAGTGTATTCATAGAGTTGTGAAACGATCACCACAATCAGTTTTAGGAGATTTCATCACCCAAATCCCAATACCCAATACCCACTAGCAGTCATTCTCCATTTCCCCCCAAATCTCCCAGTCCTAGGCAATCACTCGTCTACTTCCTGTTTCTATAGGTCTGCCTGTTCTAGACATTTCGTATAAGTACGATCATACAATCTGTGTTTCTTTGTGACTGGCTTCTCTCAATTAACATAATGTTTTCAAGGATCATGCATATCATAGCATGTATCAGTACCCACATAATTTTTAAACATCTGCCGAACAGTGTGAGATGAATCAGACAGAGAACCTGCCATGAAAATCTTATAGTCTAGAAAACACATATTCACATAAAGAACTGCACACACTTGTTCATAGCAGCTTATTCATGATAACCCAAAACTAGAAACAGTCCATCAACTATGAATGGTGAAACAGACTGTGGTATATCCATGCAGGAGAATACTATGCAGCAATATAAAGGAACAAAATATTCATACACAACGTGGATGAATTTCAAAATTATTATGCTAAGTGCAAGAAGTCAAACACAAAAGACAAAAGATACTGTATGATTCCATTTATGTGAAATTCTAGAAAAGACAAAACTATAGTGATGCAAAGCTGATCAGCGGTTGCTTGGGGCTGGGGGTTGTGGGAGGAGCTCAACTGCAAAGGGGCTTCAAGCTGCTGTGTATTTTGATCGTGGTGGTGATTACACCAAGGTATAGAATGACCAAAATTCACCAAACTCTATACTTAAAATGGGTGAGTTTTATTGTACTTCAATAAAAAGTCAAAATGCATAATCTGTAAGCTACTATTTATTAACTGGTACTTAATAAGGGCCGAATGCCACTAGAACTTTACAGTATTATCTCTTTTAATTCTCACATTAACTGAATAGGGTGGATGCCAACGGCTATGGACTGAACTGTGTTCCCTGCAAAATTCGTATATTGGAGCCCTAACCTCCGATGTGATGGTATTTGGAGATGGGGCCTGTGGGAGGTAATGAGGGTTCAATTAGGTCATTAGAGTGGGGCCCTCATGATGAGATTAGTGCCCTTGAAAGAAGAGGAAGAAAGAGGAGATCTTTCCCTCTCTCCATGTGCACACACAGAGGAAAGGCCATGTGTGGACACAGCTAGAAGGTGTTCATCTGCAAGCCAAGGAGAGAGCTCTCACCAGAACTCGACCCTGCTCACACTCTCATCTCCGACTTCCAGCCCCTGGAACCGTGAGAAAATAAATGTCTGTTGTTTAAGCCACGCAGTCTGTGGTATTCTGTTACGACAGCCTGAGCTGACTAAGACACTATCATAACCCCATTTTACAGCAGGGGAAATTGAGGCATGGAGAAGTTGCTCTTTGGTCGAGCATATCTGGAATCTATTCAGAGTTCTGGTACCTATTCCCTAATTTCCCTGAGGAACCACCCCTCTCTCCACTGTCCGCAAGTGTGCTTAGGAGGTGGTTCCATCCCCAGCTCAGACTTAGAGCTTATGACCTGGCCCAAGCCAATCAGCTCATCATGATCCTCTGACCCTAAGGATTGGCTCAGGGCTGGGCAGTGACCCCGTTAGAGCCACTGAAACATAACACAATTTCTACTGGGACTGCTAGCACCAAGGCACTTTACTGATTCACAGGAACTGGGAGGATGTGGGGCAGGAGCTGTGGCAGCCATGTTGTTTCCATGAGGGGAAAACCAATCTAGAATGGACCCAATAGTCTGGAATTAGAGCTGTAAGAGATGGAGAGGGAGAAAACAGATTTGAGCCCCCTGATCAAACCAGACCTGAAGCTAGTATATCCCTGGATTCTGTAGTTATACTGCCAGTAAGTTCTCTTTTTTGCTTATTCCAAAGATGTGTATTTAAAGTCACACAGCTAACATGTGCACAAGGAGCGCAGGTCAAAGTCCCATTCAAACCCGGGTCCAATTCCACTGTGCCCACTCTTTTAGCTGTTTAACTCTAGAGGGGAAGAGAAGAAAGAGGGATGTGGCATAAAGGGATGGCAACATTGGAAGATTCTGCAGCTTTGGGAAACTAGAGCAAGGACTTGGCATCAGTTCCATGTGTCTCTGAAACCTGCCTCTGCCACTCTGAGCTGTGTCTGTGACAGATTACCCAATTCCTTGTAGTCTCAGTTCCTCCCTCTGTAAAATGGGGGAGAACGATGCATCCACTCCTGAGAACTCTCATGAGGTTTGAGCAAGGTCATGAAGAAACAAATACTCAGCTCAGCATCTAGGAAATGCTCCAAACCAGGAACTTTTGTTATTGACTGAAATCCTGTTATTGACTGTGAAGCCCCAGACCACCCACTGGTGTCTGATTATACTGCAAGTGTTTTACCTTGTTTTGTGTTATTTTTATTGAAGGGAATTAAAATCTTTGAACTGTTGTAATGATTTTAGTAAGACCAGGCTCTTCCTCATGGAAGTTTAGAATGAAAAGGCTGCAAGGGTCCAAGGGCGATATTGTCCATGTCTTCCCTGCCCAATGTTAGTTCCTCCCGGAACACTTACTAATGATCTGTCCTGCTCTGAAAAACCCGATGCAACTTAAGCAGCAATTCTGGAGCAAAAGCACAGAGATGCTTGGCATCTTCCACGGAGCCTCATCAGCCAGCGAGAAGGAGGACAGCAATGAAGAGTCAGAGCGCCTTCCGTCCAAACACCCACCTCCAGGGGGAGCCCCCAGAAAGAGCAGGACCTGCTCCCCACCCTCCACCCCTACCTCGTGCACACGGAGGAGGAGAGGCTGCGGTGGACAGATCCCCTTCAGCTCTGCCAGCCGGCCCTGCCTCTCTCGGGCACCCGTGAAGTCGGGTGTCAGGGTGTTTGTCCTGTGGAGTCCCCGGGGTCCTGAGCAGCATGCCACAGTCCTCTTCAGCCATGGCTGCCCCCCAGGACTGCTGGGGGAGGCTCGATGTTAGTCCTGCACCTGGCTTTGCATCCTGCCTCGGCCACTGTGAGGTTTTGTGACAAGTTAATTCGTTGCTCTAAGCCCTGAGGTTCCCATTTGCCAGATGGGGAGAACACTGTCGCCGACTTCAGGAGTCGGGGTAACTATGCAATGAGGCCTCTGGCCTCACGGTTTCTCTCCCTCAGCCTCGTCCACTTTCCTTCCTTCTTTGCTCCCTCTGCTCAAAGGATGCTCCCCAGACCAGCAGCAGCAGCAGCCACAGGGAGGAGCTTCCTGGGGGCGGAGGGAGAGAGGGAAGCTTTACTGAATCCCAAACCCTGGGGCTGGGGCCCGCCGCTGGGTTGAGCAAGCCCTCTGGGGATTCTGATGCCCTTGAGTGTGGAAGAATGGTCCTCGCTAAATCTCTTGAGTCCTCATCTCCACTTGGCAGTTACACGACCAAGAAGGTCTTTCCTGGCTTCCAGGCCACAATCCTTCTCTTTGTTCTGCCCACTCGGCACATCTGAAAATTTAAATTTTTAAAAAATACTCACCACGTTTTTAATTATTTCTTATTTTAATATTTTCCGAGCACATGTGTCTGCAGTAATTTATGAAAACAATATCTTCCTGTTATGGTTAACAGCGTACACGCTGAGACTAGACCCCAGGGGGCAAATCCTGGCCCTCCCGTCTAGTTGCTGTGTGACCTCCATCACCTCTCTGTGCCTTCACGTTCTCAGTGGGAACTGAGGTTAATCACAATACATAGGCACAGGATGTTGGAAGGATTAAATTAGTTAATCCGTGTAAAGGGCTTTGCTGGGGACAGGGCACATTTTTGCAACTAAGTGCAGCCAGCCCTGCACTAAGTATTTCACATCCTCTCGTCTGTTCCTGCTTGCCCATTTCACAGACAAGAACACCGAGGCTCAGAGAGTTAAGTAGCTTGCTCAAAGGCCTCACACAGCAAGGAAATAGTCAAGCTGGGACTGAGACCCTTGGTTCTAAAGCCCAGCTATGCTGTCTCCTTTCCGGCAGATAACACGATCACAGGAATATTCCCCACATCCAGGTAAAAGCTTGCCCTTTGCAGCTGCGCCGTTGCCCGTGTTCTCAGGCTGATCCACGGGCCGAGAGTCAGGTTCACTTTATGAAAAATACAAAAAAAAGGAAAAGGCAGGTTTTGTCAGCCTTTCTAGCCCGCCTGTGGGAACGGTGCCCAGTGACTGGAATTAGTCTGACTTGTGTCTCGTTTCCCCGGATCGAGGTTTGGCAGGGTCTTCCTGTCTTTATGCGGCTGGATGGGAATTACAGACGAACGAGTGTGAGGCAGTGAGGCTCACGGCAGAGCCTGGGCTGCCTTCGGAGCCAGCCTCCCCTGGAGCCCGTTGACCCTGAGAACCGCTGCCTGGGAGGTGCGTGTCAGGGTGTGTGTTTTAAAGAGTGATTTTCATCAGGGACACGGCGCCTGCCTTTCACCCTCAGCGCCGTGGACCCTGGAAGGCCAAACCACCAGCGATTTATTTCAGCGTGCCGACACTGGAGAGGAGAGTGTCTCAAGGTCAGGCCATCCCCAGGAGAGGACGAAGGCCTGACAAGCTCGCGACCAGAAGATATTCGTCTTGCGATTCAGTTATCACAGGCCCCACGGCCTCAGATACTCGGTCCCGCCTGTGGCAGCGTTCCTGGGAAGCCGACACCAGCCAGCAAAGTGAATGGTGTGAAGGGCTGTCGCTCCCTGGATGCCCACTGCACACTGGGCCCTTTGCAGGCCACGCCTCTGACCCTCACAACTCATCTGCCCTCGCCACGGCTACTTTCCAGAAGGGGAAACTGAGGCATGAGAGGCAAAGTGACCTGCTCCAGCTCCCACAGCTGTTAGTAAGTGGAGGATTTTTAATACCCAGGTCCATCGGGCTCCCGAGTTAATGCCAAGCGATTCTTCGACAACAAGAAATAGAAGCGTCCAGCGGACGGGCTCTCTGTAGCTCCCTGTGAGGAAGAAATGCAGCCAGAAGTTGCAAACTGTGGACTATAGTCTAATCTTGCCTGCAAAGTTGTTTGGTTTGGCCTGAGGACTGTTTTTAAAAAATGTTTGAATTCGTTGCCAACTTTTAAAAATAGGGAGTTTTCATATAGAATGCAGATTTCTGGCTTCTCTTTGGAAACCAGAAGATCTGGGAACAATCAGCTCCAGCTGAGGACAGCTGCCCGCTTTAGAGGGATCAGAGCCCTCCGGAGCGCCGCGGCCCTCTCCCAGCCCGGGGCCTGCTCATTCACCCTAAGGAAATGAGGCGACCCCAAGGCTGCCGGGGGAGCCTGGATCCAGCCAAGGGAGGTTCCTGGGCACGGATGTGTGAGAGTACCAGCCTTTCAGATCTCAGTGTGGTAGTTTGGGGTGGGGTGGGGGGCTGCCCTAGCAAGGTACCACAGACCGGGTGGCTTAAGCAACAGAAATTTATTTGCTCACAGTTCTGGAGGCGAGTTGTTACTCACAGTTGTCGGCAGGGTTGGTTTCTTCTGAGGTCTCTGCCTGACTCGCAGACGGCAGCCTTCTCCCTGTGTCTTCCTGTGGCCTTCCCTCTGTGTGTGCCTGTCCTAATCTCTTCTTCTAAGGACACCAGTCAGACTGAATTAGGACCCACCCTAATGACCTCATGTTAACTTGATTTCCTCTTTAAAACCCTCCCTCCAAATAGGGTTAGGACTTACATGATTTCAGGAGGGGACACAGTTCAGCCCATAACAGTCAGGCATTGATGGCTCCCCGTTGGGGCAGACCCAGTTTTGTAGAGTATGAAGATCATACAATGTTGGACGCCTTCTTGATCAAAAAAAAATATATCACTACGAATGTAAAATGAGGAGCAGGGAGCAGAGTTATTGGTGCCCAGCCCGTGTCCCCCAGGCCCTGGCGCTTCAGTGGGCTCCAGCCACGTCCGCTGTCAGGACCTCCAGCTTTCCCCAAAGCCTTGTGCCCACCAAGAGAGCTGGCGACATAACTCCCACCACCACCCCCAGAAACCCTTGGCCAGTGACTCCTTAGCCCCTGGGGGGGACCACTCTGAGGTTTGGATGCTACCTTGTGCCTTAAGCATGTGGTTATTTTCTGTCCTGCTGTTGCTTTGACATCTGGGGCCTTGCTGACCCTGGAGAAAACGCCCCTCCTAGGATTAGCCAACTCCTAGAGATAGTAAAAAAACTCTCCCTGGAGTGTATCTTTCAAATGCAAACCAACCACTTCCTTTACTGAGGTTCACTCCAGGCCACTATCCTGCTCTAATCACCCCAGGGCCTGGTACCAGACAGCTAGGGAGAGCTCTCTGCCCCAGAGCCCCCTGAAACTAGTCAAACTAGCCAATCATAAGCCTACTTACCCTGCCTCCCCCGTTCCATCCCATGGAAACCACAATAAAGGCTCCTCACGGTCCCCCCTCCCTCTGCCTCCTGACCGACCCCAGCGCCTCCCCACATGGCCCCCATGGTGTGGTGTGCCCCGGCCTCCTGGGAACTGTGAGTAACAAGCTATCTTTTCAGTGGCAGTTGTCTCCGGATCTGTTGGCCTTGATGTAGCTAAGTAATAATAAACCCCATATTTTAAAACACCCTGTCCCCAAAGGTCCCTATCAGATTAGGCTCCAGCCACCCACAGTGGGAGCTGTCTGGATAACGCAGCCATTGTCGGCCTGCTGCCCTTTCCTGTCTCTTGCCGCACTTGCCCGCCAGTGTTTCCTGTGCCTCCCAAATAAACCAAGTGTATCCCGTCCTTGTCCCAGGGGCTGCTTCCCGGGGAGCCCAATTCAGTCAGCACAAAATGAGTATTTACTTTACAGACAGAGAGGAAATAAAAGTAGAGACTTGGCCTTAACTGACGCTGTAGAAGTATCTTTGGCAAATTTTGCAAAAGCATGTGACCACGTGAACACACTGTGTGGCTCCTGGAAGGGGCCCAGGCAGGTGAGGGCCCGAAGCTCAGACTCCACTAGTTCACGGGAAATCTGCCTCCCGACTAGGATGTGGGCTCCACGAGCGCCGGGACAGGCCCAGCACAGCAGCTGGCACACAGCAGGTGCTCTGTACATCACGGTTTAATGGATGAGGTGCCTAACGGTGGTGACTCTGCTGGGGGCAGAGCAGACTTGGTGTACCCACCTCTCTCCTGGGGGGGTGCTTGCTGGGCATGCTTTAAATCTCCTTTTTGAGGGCTTCTGCTGGGAGTAACCAAGCTGCCTTCCAAGGGACACAGTTCTTTTCTTTAAATATGCTAGTATCTTCATTCTTATAGACCTGGGAGCCAGGAAATCTCTAGAACCACCTTGCGGTTTGCTGATCTGATCCATTGCGGGCGGACTGCATGGTTTAACTCCAAGATGGCAAGTCTGTCTTCCTTATTTCCAAGTTCTTTGGTGGGGCAGGATGGGAGGGTGGGATGTCTTGGTCCCCACCCAAGGAGCAGTGTATTGTATTGACTAATATACAATGTGGAGCTGCACAGACCAGTTGGAGGCCCCTCAAGTCCCTAGCAGAGTGATTTGGGGCAAGTTACTTAGACTCCCTGAGCCTCAGTTTTCTCATCTGTAAAATGGGGATAATGATGGTAAGCAACTTGCAGATAAGCAGGAAGATTCATTGAGATAATGTGTGCAAACCCTTAGCACGATGTCCGATCTGTAGTTAGAGCTCAGTAAGGGGAGGCTGTGTATGGGAAGTGTAATACTACACCCAAAGACTGTCAACCCCATAGGGCATGGTGTTTCAGTGCTATCTGCAGGCCTGGGCCAGCATGGAGTTGATTCCACAAGTGACATTTTACCAGTCTCCAGGAGCTTGTGAAGCAGTCAGCAAATGCTGTAACATGAACAAGGCACCTTAAATGATGTGCTTTGTTTCCTGTGGCAGCAGCTTCCTGGTGACTCTATTGGGGCACCAGGCCCCTCCTGCCCAAACAGTGTGGGTCCCTGAGGGGAACAGCCTCTCCTGTGGTCAGTCCATCAAGAGGGAATTGCTGGCCTGGGGAATACTGTTTACCATTGACAGCTTTTGATAACACAGAGAGGGTAAACTTAGCGGATGATCTGTACGTGCGGAGAGGCAGAGAAAGAAAGATCAAGGGAGTGAGAGAGAGCATAACAGTGAACTCTCCTGGCAAGATGAACACAATGAGGGTGTAGTCTGTAGGAAACACAAGATTTACAGAGATGAGAAATATGTGTGGAGTACAGAAATGAAAAGAAGGAGAGAGTAAACTGGGGAGACTGTAAAGAAGAAGAAAATGAAGGAGCAAAAGAAAACAGAAGGATAGGAAAATGGCACATGAATCCAGAAGGTTCTGTCCTAAGGACTGCCAAAGGCTGGAAATGGAGTAAATTACAGAATCTATAGGGATACATACCCTTATTTACCATTCCTATTTCTGTGGCAGACATCACTAATCAATCACAGAACTCTTTCAACTGAGCTCAAATATAGCCTCAGAATCCTTCTCAATTGGAGATCCAGGTTATCACTACTAATCCACTACAGATGGTGTTTGCATTGAAACCCTCTTCCTGTCTGGGTTGTAAGCTCTTGCCCCACATTTAGGGAGAAGACTTGGACCAGGAGAGCAGACCGAGGCACAGAGGACACAAGAGCAGTAAGGAGAGGGCATTAGGACTGGCACCTTTCTGGCTAAGGGGCAGAATGAGTGGGCTCTGCACGGCCCCAGAGGCTGAAGCTCTGTCTGCAACCCTGTTCCACTTATCAGATAGTCCTGCTTCTCTGACAGTAGAGAGATGAAGGGGCCAGACTGAAATCAGAACCTCAGAGTGGAGTCTAGGAAATCCTTGAAGGTGGAGCAGAGGGAGAAAAGGACTTGTTCTAGTCATCTCCAGCGGTGCCTGGAAAAGAGTAGGAGCTCAATAAAAGATTGTTGAAAGAATTGAACAAGGAATGCCCAGGGGTGGTAAATATAGGGGAAAGACATATTCATTCACCACTGGGGGGCATGATGCACCCTTTCTGGAGGGTGCTATGGTTCTCTATATAACCTTAAAAATGTGCAGAACTTTTGACCTAGAAATTGTATTTCTAGGAATTGATCCTAAGGAAATAGCCCATGGAAGTGCACAATAGTTTACTTCCAAGACTGTTCATTTCAGTATTGTTTTTAATATTGCAAAATTGCTGGAAGCAACCTAAATGTCCAACAGCAGGGGATCAGTTAAATGAATGGCAATATAGTTAGGAGATGGAAGACTACACTGATATTTAATATGATGCTGTCTAGGAATATTTAATAACTTGTAACTATATTTATGATATAGGACTAGTGAATAGAGCAGGTTATTAAAAATCAAATACTTATGAAAAAAATTTAAATATATTTGTGCGCACTAAAAAGAACTAGAAGCACATAAGCGAAAATGTTAAAAAATGTTTGTCTGGGGGCTGGTCCCGTGGCTGAGTGGTTAAGTTCGCATGCTCTGCTTTGGTAGCCTGGGATTTCACCAGTTTGGATCCTGGGCGTGAACATGGCACCGCTCTTCAGGCCACGCTGAGGCGGCATCCCACATGCCACAGCCAGAAGGACCTACAGCTAGAATATATAACTATGTACTGGGGGTCTTTGGGGAGAAGAAGAAGAAAAAAAAGAGATTGGCAACAGATGTCAGCTCAGGTGCCAATCTTTAAAAAAAAATGTATAAAGTTGGAGCATAGGTGGTGATTATTTTTTCCTTTTCCTTCTATATTTAAAAAATTTTCCACAATTAACAAATTACTTTTATAACAGTTCAAATGTTTAAGGGTGATTGATAGAGGCCTACGTACTTGGTCAGTTTACACCGAGACACGCACATATCCACATGGTGTATGTGACTCTTTAGGTATTGGCACTCTTTGGGCTACTTAATAATAATGATATGGAAATAGCTAATATTTAATAAACATGAACACTTAGTATGTAAGTGCCAGGTACTGTGTTAAGCTCTTCCCATATTTGCCTCTTTTAACTTCCCAGCAATGCTGAAAAGGAGGTTCTGCTGCTCTCTCCATTTCAGACATGAGGAAACTGAGGCACAGGCATGAGTTATCCAAGGCCTGCCCGCTGCCAAGGGGTGGGGACAGGACTCGAAGGCAGGCAGGCTGCCTCTGGACCACCCATTTTCAACCTCCGTGCCACATTGCCTCTGGCAAGAGAATACCTTAGCCAGAAATTTTTTGAATTCTAAGATTAAAACAAGGGGTATTAAGAAATTATATGAGCAGTAATTTTGAGAACCCAAAATTAAACTAGAGTCACATTTTTGTGTATATATGTGAGTTCTTGTCAGGACAAAAAAAAAATGAGGGAATTAAAGTGTCTTGAAAAGATTCCTTTTTATAATTAAGCCTTCCCTGCCTGCTTTCTGTTACCCGCACTGACACATTACAGCAATAAACAGTGCTGGAAAACGCTGTGGCTCCTGTGCTGTGTCAGGGCGTGAAGGATGAGAGCTCTCGCACAGAACGCTCCTTGGTTTCATCAGCTGTTCTCTGGGTCCTGCATGCACATCCTTCAAGTTGCCCACTGCACTGGAGAGCCACCTGGACAAATACATTTTTGTCCCTGAATGGCATCTGTAGTTTCAATACCTCCACAGAGAGATTTTGAGGAAATTGGGCCCTGCAGGGTGGACAGAGGGAGGAAGTCTTCTCTGCCGTCGGAACGGATCTCTGGAATGGCGCATCTCCCTTTGAACAAACCAGAGCTGCCATTGAGGGGAGGAAACCCTTTTAGCACCCCGTCTGGGGAGCCTGTTCTGGAAACTGGGGTTTCTTTAAGCAAGCATGAAGAATCAAAAGATATGCTTGAGGGGCTGGTCCAGGGGTTGACGATTGGAACCCCGGGTGCGGACATGGCACCGCTTGACAAGCCATGTTGTGGCAGGCGTCCCACATATAAAGTAGAGGAAGATGGGCACAGATGTTAGCTCAGGGCCAGTCTTCCTCAGCAAAAAGAGGAGGATTGGCAGCAGATGTTAGCTCAGGGCTAATCTTCCTCAAAAAAAAAAAAAAAAAGATATGCTTGACTCTTACCCCCAGGGCTGTATTTGGGGACTGGGAAAAGTATGGCTGCAGACTTGCCAGGGCGAAGGGTTTGTGGACCCAGAAGGAAGGAAAGAACAGGGCTTCACACCCTGACTTTTGCCCTCACTAGCCACATAACCTTGGACAAGGCATTTCACTTCTCCGAGCCTCAGTTTCTTCATCTATAAAAGGGGAGAAGGTTACGCCTCCTAGGTTCCCTTCCCTTCCCTTTCTTTTCCTTTCCTTCTCCTGTACTCTCCTGTCCCTCCCTCCTTGCTTCTTTCTTTCTTATCCTCCTCCTCCTCCTCTTCCTCCTTCTTCTCCCCATTGGATGGTGATGGTTACGGCTGAAGGCTCTGAAAGGCAACAAAGACAAAATGTGGTAGATTGAAGAAACTCTGTGATGCTCCTCCCACTGAGAGGGCCCATCTGTGTCCGCTCCCCTGAATCCAGCTGGCTCTCTGACAGCCTTGAAGCGATGCTGTGCCAGCCTGTGGGCCCGGGCCTCAGGCAGCTTCCACTGCTCCCCCGGCACTCTCTCCTTGCCAGCCCTGAGCTGTTACCTTGAGACAGCTGCGCCGAGGGAGCACACCTGTTCCCCCCAGGTGACAGTCCCGGCTGAGCCGCCCAGCCTCCCTGCCGAGGTACCAGTCACTTGAGAGAAGCCATCTCGGACCCTCTAGGGGAGCCCCTCCACCAGCTGAAGGCCACGAAGCCACCCCAGCCACCGCTCTGTGGAGTGGATCCCTGCCCAAATTGTTGCTGTTTTAAGCTGTTACATTTTGGGCAATTGGCTACACAGCAGTAAATGACGGGAGCACCAGGGTTCAGGGCGCTCCTGTGCCACTTGCTAACCATCTGTTTGATCCTCACATGCCACTTCTCCAAGCTTCAGTCCCCTCACCTCTAAATGGGCGTAGGAACGGTCCCTGCCTTGTAGGATCTTAGCGAAGATCAAATGAGGTGACTCCAGCAAAGTGCCTGGGGCAGCGCCTAGCACATAGTCAGCCCTCAAAAATGCGAACTGTCTCTGTTACTATTCCTTTCCCAGACTCTGTCAGCAGGATAACGGAAGAAGGGGCAAGAGGAAGAAGCCCTCGGGCCCTGGGCCCTGGGCCCTGGGCAGCCGTCTGTTTTCCCGATGAATAGAACTGTCTTAATCATCCTGACTCCTGCTCTCAGGAGGGCGCTTAAGATTGCAGCCGTCATTTATCTGATGTCCCCTGAAAGAGTTGCCCCACTGAACCATGTAGTTTATAAGGGAAGTAAGAGACTCTTCTCTGTCCTCAGGTCACGTAACGCCCCACCTCCCCTCTCCTGTGACTGGGGCTGTTGGCATAGCTGTCATCGTGTTTATCTTCCTCCTTTGCTCCAGCAACTTCTTTGAGGGGAACAGTCTCTCTGACCTTCTGGCTGCAGGTGGCCACCTGGGATGTTTTTGCCTCGTCTGCAGCCCAGGACCCCACCGCTGCCTACTTCTCACAGCCCGTGGCTCCTGAATCAACTCACGGCTCGCCTCAACTTCCTTTTCCTGCTGACTGTAAGTCTTAGAGACCGAAGGTGTTACATCAGGTGGTTTGCTGTGTGGTTTCAGAGGAGAAGCTGGGACCTGTGACATGCAGGAGTCTGGGACTGAGGTAGAGGCAACAAGCAGAATACTGTAGAATAAATACCATGAGCATTGGGGTCATTCATTCCTTCAACAAATATCCCGCGAGCATCCCCCAAGTGACAGGACCAGGCTGGGCACTGCGCTAGAAACGTTTGGGTCTGATGCTCAACTCCTCCTCTCAGAAGTTATCTGACATATACCCAGCAGAATGGCTAGAACAAAAACGAAAGACAATCCCAAGATTCAATGGGGCAGGAGAGCAACTGGAACTCTCCTGTGCTGCTGCGGGGAGTGGAAATGGGTCCGACCACTTTGGAAAGCAAACTCTACTGAAGCTGGACGTTTCACTCCGAAGTACGTACCGATGGAAATGCGTACACGTGTGCACCAGAAGACGTGCTCAGGAATGTTCAGAGCCGCACCGTCTGTAAGAGCCAGCAGCTGACAACAACCCATAAGTTCATCCACCGCGGGATGGATGTCTGTACCATGGAGTATCACGCTGCAGTGAGAATGAACACACTGGTGCTACATGCCACCATCTGGGAGAATCTCACTGACACAATGTCACAGCAATAGAGTTATAGACAGAATAGTGAATACTGCATGATTCCATTTACGTGCATTTTAGAACAGGCGAAATTAGTTTACGGTGTAAGTCAGGGCTCCTGGGGGCTGGTCATGATGTTCTGTTTCTTGATGGAGATGCTGGCTCCATGGATGTGTTCACTTGGTGAAACCCATCCATCGCGCATTTATTTTTCTAATGTATACTTTAATAAAACGTTAGAAAAATGCTACCAATCTTGATTAAATAGTTTTGCCTCTTTAAGCTTGGTTTCCTTATCTATAAAATATGGATAACGTAGCCTTCGTCTTGGGCTGTTGTTACACTCAGATTTAATGAGTGAACTACCTAAGACGTGTTAGGGGCTTCATAAATGATGGCTATTATTATTGTTGTTCTTCTTGTTACTAATAATGTCTTTTTCTTAGATTTCTCTGAATGCTTAATTTTTTTAAAAAAAGTCTAGGGAAAACGTCTTTATCCTTCAGGTGAGAAAGAAACTTAAAAACAGCCCTGAAAAAGGTCTTTCTGTGGGTCAGAGTTATTTTGTGATGGGTGTCAAGTCATCACAGAGAAAGAAAAATAGCTCCTTCTTTTTAAAATGCTCTTTTTCTGTCTATGATCCCCAAATGCCCTTTCCTAAATGCTTTCTGAGGGTGAAACTTTGGGGAGAGAAGGTCGCACCACCTGGAAGAAATTTCCCCCATCCTTTCTCCACGCTTTTAGAGATCGTGACTGAGAACAGATTTTTCAATTCCTCAGGAGCCAAAAACATGTTGTGATGAAGTTTATGCCTCTTGGCCCGAACTGTCCCTCCCCTTCTCGGGGCCGAGTGTCATGAGAGGGCTTCGCGGTGCGCGCCATGCCCTACCACGGTCTAAACGCGATCTTCAGCCCCTGGAGGAAAGCCCCATGCTTCAGTGCTGGGAGCAAGTCTAAAGCGTTTACGCTCTGGATATTACGTTTCATCAACTTACAAAGTGTAATCCTGGAATTAGCCGTCGGCGGCTGAAAAACAGACACAGCTGGTCACAGCTGGGAGAAGAGAGAGGCCACGGAAGGAGGCCCGAGCTGCCGATCACTGGGAGACCCAAAGACCCATCAAGGCAGGACCACAGTCCTCACCTGGAAGGGATGGCACTAGTCCAGGCATGCTGGTCCAGGTTGGCTGGAGGTGGGGAAGCATCTGCAGGGCCCGGGATAGAGATGCCCAAGCGTCCAGCTGATACACTTTGGCAGATGTGACTCCAACGTCCAGGCAAGTCTAATGTGATTTAGTCACAGAGTGAGAGAGAGTGGCTGCTCCTCTGCCCTCAGGGAACACTGGCTATTTCACTTCTCCTTAGAGGGACGCGACTCAGGAGGCCTCACCTCTACGGCCTCAAGAAATTACTGTGCCAGCTCCAGGCCCTCCCTCCCGACACAAGAGGGGGACAGGTTAGCACGGAAAGTACCTAGCTGTGTTTGTGAGGGCGCAGAGAAACCCGGATTTTTCTATTTTGTGGGTGGTACGGCGTTTCTGGAGGGCAATTTCATAGTGTGAATTAAGTCTTGAAAAAGGGTGGGCCTTCTGACCTTAGGAACTTATCCTCAGGAGTTTTGACTAAAATGCAAAGATGTTTAGTGACATTTCAGTTCACTAAGTGTTTGGTAAGTGCCTGTAAGTGACCGAGGCTTAATAAGCACCCGGCACCCTGCTAAGACTTCACAGGCATTTTCTCATAGCCGGCTCAGGGCAACCCCCTGAGGCGCCACTGTCCCTGTCCTCATTTTATAGACAGGAAGCGGAGGTTAACTACCTGCCCAAAGTCACAGAGCTAATTGGAGGTGGACCTGGCTTCGAACCCCATGCGTCTGATTCAAGAGCATGAATTTGTAAGCATGCTGTTGGCGAGCCAGGCTCAGTGCCAGGGGTGGGGGTGGGCAGCGCAGCCTCCATCGGTTGCACGGGGCTCTCGGAATCCGGGTGAAGCTGACTCTGAGCATCATCTGTACACGGTCACTGTTACCGAAGGGGAGGTGCGGGGTACCACGGAGCACGGGCCTCGGACATTCCCACAAACGCGGATCCTCAGCCCGGCCGGCATGAAAGTGACCCAAATGTCTGACAATTAGGATGTGGCTCCGTGACATCGTGTCCGCACTTTGGAATACTGAGCAGATTTACAATGAATGTCACAGGGTTGTGTTTATTGACGTGGCAAGATGTTCCTGTCACATTATTAAAGGGAAAAGGGTGATTATGGTAAAAGAAAAAAATCTGTGTGTGTGTGTGCGTGCATGTGTGCTTGTGTGTCGGCATGGAAACAACACAGTACTAGTTGTTTTCTCTGGGTTTGGGGATTATTTATAGATAGTTTTGTTTTTTTCTTTCCATCTCTCTGACCTTTCTGACTTGGGGGGTAATTAGCATGTATTACATGTGTAATTGGAATAATAAGCTATTTCCATTTGAGGGAAAAAGCGGCTGCTTCCTCTTCAGACACACAGATGGCTTGGTGGTACGAACGTGCCTCACTCCCTGTTTCTTACAAAAGGAAAGGGGTCACCCGCAGATGACGAGGGCTGGTCCTTGCACCTGTAGAACAGGGGTCCTCAAAGTGTGGCCCACGGATCTTCCGCGTCCGTGTCAGCCAGGGCTGCTTGTTAAAGTCTAGCTTGCTGGGCTCCGCCCTGATGTTCATGATTGCACATTTATTGAGCACTCACTGTGCGCTGGGCACTGTGCTGGGTGCCCTACGCTCACCCACTGTACCCTCACAGACCCCAGGGTACCTACGTGATTGTGCCCACTTCCCTGATAGGAAAGCTGAGGCACAGAGAGGTTCACAGTGTGCTCCAAGTTACGGAGCTGCCGGGTGGCAGAGGGAACTCCAGCCCCGGGACGTGCCTCCACACCGGAAGCTGCAGTCGCTGCCCTCAGAGTGGGTCCCGGGAATCTGGGTTTTCACCAGCCCCCCGGGGATCCACGTGCACAATAAAGTGAAGCACTGCTCCTTTAGAGAATTTTTTCCTCAGAACCTCTGGCGTTGTTTTGGATTAAGAAACAGCTGATACAAAGGACTTGTTTCCTTGAAGTGTTTAGAATAAAAATGTCGATGGGAGACGCTTGGCTGTAGACAAGGCATCAAAGGTAAGAAGTAGACGCTTTGACAACCCTCTAGCCTAGTTGTCGGCCCCCCTTCCTCCCTTCTTCCCAACATGTTCTTCAGTATCCCACTTGTCACCAACTTGAGAGGTTGGGCTCTTCCTGAAGTTGGGAGCTGGGGGTGCTGTGTATGGGGCATCCAGAGGCCCACCTGAAGGGCCCCATGCCGGGGACTCTGAAACAAACTTGCAAACTCCGTTTGGAAGTCAGGGATGGTGGAGGAGCAGAGGCCAACGTCACCCCAGGACACCCGGACTCTGGTTCCTGAGTCCCACTCCTATAGACAGACCTGGAGCTCTACGCTAGGTTGTCCTGATGGGTTGAGGCGCCCGCTGCTCAAACGGTGATTGCAACACGCGGCGTGGTCGCTGTGTTCAAGCATCGGCTTGGAGGTGCCCTAGGCCAGGTGGTGCAATTCCCTGGGCCCTGTTCACATCATATGAATGACTCATCCATTACAACATGGATGGTGAAGCGCCGAAGACCTGCCCAAGCTCCTCCATCTTGGAATCAAGGCGAAGGTCCTGGTGGCTAAGTTGGGCCCCGAAGGAGCCCATCAGACAGCCTTGAGCAGTGGAAACGACGGCCCTTGAACACCAGCCGTCACAACAGCGACCCTTCCGGTTGCCACCTTCGTCTGGTGCCTGCTATGGAAGCTGCAGTGCTGGACACAAGGTTGGGGTGACTGTGGGTGGTCAGCAAGGAAAGAACGGGGAGACTTGGTCCCTGTGTCAGGGCTGGGGTGAAGGTGTGCGATGGCAGGTCACGACTTCATGAAAGAACACGCCTACCGGCACATTCACGAACAGTGTCACCTCTGATGCTCCTGGGAGCCCTCTGAGGTCATTTAGTCAGTCAGGTTTTATTAAAACCTGGTGATAAAGTGAGTCAGATTTTATTACTCTCATTTTGCAGATTAGGAAACTGAGGCTCAGAGCCCTGTTTGAGACCACTTAGCTAGGAGGGGACAGTGGCCGTGGGACATTGGAACTAGAGTTTTCCTCCCTTCTGAGTCAGTGAATAATGCCAGAGAACAAACATCCCTGGGCTGGATTAGGAGAGGGCAGCGAGTGGCTTTTCTATCCCAGAGGTATAAGTTCCCCGTTTCCCCGAGGGTGTCCCCACTTACAGCTCCTCTCAGCTGCGCTGAGGACCGCCCCCAGCCGGGAGTTCTTTATGTCCATCCTCCACCTCAAGGCCTGATTTGATGGCTCCAATTTACACAGGGAGTGAAGAAATTAAGAAGAAAAGAAAACACTCCCGAATGTGAAAGAAACCACAGGCTTTCTCCAGAACTAAAGGCTTTCACAGGAGTGCAGAACAAATCTGATCATTCTTGGCAGCTTTTGAACAAATTAGAGTATGGGAAGAATGGATGAAAGAGTGACAGGTGTGTCAGAGAGGGATGAAGTCCGGGGGCTCCCCAGCTGGGTGCCGGCTCCCTGCCGCGTCTGTGAGTCGAGTGATGACAACAACAGAGACTCAGCAGGAAAACAGAGCCATTTCCCTTGCAATCTCAGCTTGAACCACACCTCCCCAGGGAAGTCTCCCAGACCAGGCTGGCCCCTCCCTTTATGTGATCTGTGAGTCGCCTGCACTTGACCTTTGCAACCTGGATTACACTTGTAATTCTTTGTTTAGTATGTGTCCCCCATTTGACTGTCAACTCCATAAGGCCAGAGGCTGGGTCTGCCCTTGTTCACCACCTGTATCACTTGGGAGCCTTTTGGTTGCAAGGAACAGGAGACCCAACCCAAGCTGAATAAAGCAAAAAGGGACTTTTTCTCTGCCCAAGCTTGGAGTTGGCTTCGGGCAAACCCGGATTCAGGGGTTCTGAATGTTATCCAGATTTGATCTCTCTGCCACTCTTGGTTCCATTTCATTTTCCTCCTTGTGTTGGCTTTCTTTTCAGGCTCCTCATGATGCCAAGATGGCTGCCACCACTCTTGCCTCAGATGCTTTCAGGAAGGAGTAAGCCCCTCTTCCTGGTAACTAAGACAAAATTCTCAAGGTTAACTTGGATTGGCTTGGCTTGGCTGATGTGCCCATCCCTGAACCAATCACTGTAGCCCAGAAAGCATAGTGCTCTCTGATTGGCCAGTGTAGCACACATGGACCATGGTCTACCCAAAAGCCATTCCCCCTTTTTCTTTGCTAACAAGAACGCATCAGGTATCAGGCAGGTGGACAAGATGCTCAGGGAAGGTGACCCCTCCTCAATCCACAAAACCATTCATGGTAATTCTGTCCTCTTTTAGCAGTGATTGGTTTAAAAGTGTGCCCTGGCCCACCTCTGGCAAATGGAACACAATGCAAAGTGTGCTGGAGGCTTCTGGGAGAAATTTTCCTCCCTGACAAGTCAAATCTGTAGAAGAGACTAGCTCTCTTCCTGTCCCTTCTTGCCTTAGGGTATTGTGAGAAGATGAAATGTTTGGAGCTGCGGCAACCATCTTGCAACCATGAGGTGAGATATTGCTGATGTATGGGGGATGGCAGAGCGGAAGAATGTCTGCCCCTGGCTTCTGTGTTGTATCACGTCTACTGGCTGCACCTGTGACTTATTTTGAAGGCCTGTCTCCAGGCTACTGGAGCCACTTTGCTGCATGTGCGGAATGCCAGAGGGCCTGGAATTTACATTCCTCCTGGGGCAGCCCTTACCAATGACCGTCCGATGCAGAAGTGTGAACGCTTAGCTCCTTTGCTTTGATTGAGACAAATTTTGAGGCATACTTTCCACGCCAGAGCTCCCTGCAGCAGCAGGCCAAGGCTCGGACTGGCTTGAAATCAACCTTTGCTTGGCGTCTTCTCCTTTTCTGTCCTGCTCCCCGCTCCTTCCCTAAGATGCCCCTGGGAGCACTTCCCTAATCAATCGCTTGCACACAAATCGTTAGCTCCTTCTGGGGGACCTGTCGCATCACCAGGGCTCACACATCACAGCTGCTCTGTAAATATTTGCTGCCTGAATGAATGAATACATGAATGGATGAACAAGCTGGGGAAATCACAGGCAGGTGGAATCAGAACAGGTTATTATACTAATTACAGGCTGTCTCCTCTTTTTTTTCCCTTTGCCTCTGTGAAACAGGTTGGCCCCTTGGGGAATTGTCCCAGAGCTTTCGAAGCGGGCAGGGTGTCTTCTCGCCAGGCTCATATGCTGCCTAATGGGGCAGGCCATTAGAAAGTGAGGTCATCTCCCCAGGGAAAAAGGAGAGGCCTTATCACTCAGGACGAGGGGCCCTCTGGTGGGCACAGAACCTGCCTGAACATCTGCGGTGCGTGTCCTTACTAGAGCGTCTGGAGGGAATGACCATTCTGGAATGAAGCGACTAAACCTTTGACCTGGGCTCCAGTTTAATTCACTCTTCCCCTCCATTAGCTAGTGTAAGGGGTGGGGGAGGCAGAAGGGGCGGGATAACATATTTTATTTTTATGGCATTTTTATTCCAAATGACGTGCTGGGTCAACCCCACTCTCCTTTTATGAATTATACATTAGAGGAATCCTTTTGTTTTTCTAATAGCTTTAGTTGAGTTCATCTCCTAGAAAGATTTTTTTTTTAAATCAGGAATTTCAATTAAAAAGTTTGCCTCTTGCCATATCAGTTGACATGGTTTTAATTGGGTCTTCCCATAAATGAGTCTCTTTTGGTGGAATTTTGAAGCTTCCTAGGGCCTTAGAAATCATCCAGCCTCATCCCTTGATTTTATACATGGGAAGACTAGGAACCCAGAGATGGGCAATGACATGCCCAGGTTCACACAGCTAGTGAGTATCAACAGCTATTAAAAGACAGAGACGACAATATCTTTTGCTCTTTTTATTTCAAGTCTTAATTTCAGTGTTCTTTTCTTTTTTTGTTCACTTTTTTTAATGATTTTAAAACCTCATGTAATTTTGGGTGTACATTGTTATTTATCAATTTCTGAATACACTTCATCGTGTTCACCCCTGGTGGTCTAATTTTTGTCTGTCACCATACATATGTGCCCCTTTACCCCTTTTGCCCACCCCCAACCCCCTTCCCGTCTGGTAACCACTAATCTGTTCTCTTTATCCCTGTATTTGTTATCTTCCACGTATGAGTGAAATCATGCAGTATTTGTCTTTCTCCGTCTGGCTTGTTTTGCTTAACGTCATACCCTCAAGTTCCACCCATGTTGTTGCAAATGGGAAGATTCTGTCTTTTTTATGGCTGAGTAGTATTCCACTGTATGTATATACCACATCTTCTTTATCTGTTCATCTGTAGATGGGCACTTGGGTTGCCGTCGCATCTTGGCTATTGTGAATAATGCTGCAATGAACATAGGGGTGCATGAATCTCTTTGGATCATTGATTTCACCAGTGTTCTTTTCTGCAAGGAAGCCTAGAGAGGTAATATAGTTGCTGTGGCTGCACAGCAAATTGCTTCAAAATCTAGTGGCATAAAATACCCACTTATTATGCTCATGGATTCTGTGGATTGGGAATTTGAGAGAGCACAAAGAAGATAGCTTCTTTCTGCTCCACGGTGTCTGGGGACTCAGTCTTGAGGCTGAGTTCATCGGAAGCCTCGTTCACTCACACGAGCAGAGGTTCATGCTGTCTGTCTGCTGAGAACTTAGCTGGAGTTGTTGGCTGGAACATCCATGTATGATCTCTCCCTGTGGTTTGGACTTCCTCACAACGTGGTGGGCTGGGTTCCAAAGCGGAGAGTCAAGAGAGGGAGATAGAGAGAGAGAGAGGGAAGGAAGCAGAGAAAGAAAGAGGGAAGAGGGATTGGTGGAAATTGTGTTGCCTCTTATGGACCCAAAAGTCACTCAGTATCACTTCTACAACATTCTCTTGGTCAAAGACGTTACAAAGTCCACCTGGTTTCACGGGGAGGGAACACAGACCCCACATCTCAATGGAGGAGTGTCAGTCACACTGCAAGAGAGCCTGTTGAATGGAGTATCTAGTGGTGCAGCCACCTTTGGAAGCTGCATCCTGCTACAAGAGGGTTGGGTCCAGGACACGTTAAATTTTGCCGAGTCATTTATTTAGTATCCATCTTTTTTACTAGATTATAATTTCCTAAAGAGCAAGGTATGTGTCTGTCTCGTTTGCTGGTATATCTCAGTGACCAGCACAGCTGCAGCTGACTCAGAGTAAGAACTTAATAAATTTTTGTTTGGAAAGTGGTTGTCAAAAGGGAAGTCTTTATTGGCTAAAATTACATTAATGGATTTCTCCTCTCCTTTTGTGACTGTTCCTTTTCTTCAAGGACTTGAACACCACCACCGTCTTCCCTAGAGAGTTGACTGATCGATGGATTCATTCATTCATCTTTGGAGGCACATGGAAGAGGTACTTAGCTTTGTCTTGGGGTGGTCAGAGAAGTTGTCCCAGAGGGAGCGGCAGATACTAGAGGAGACCTGGGGGAGGAGCAAGTATGGCAGGCATGTTGAGTTTGAGAGAAGAGCGACAAACAGTAAGTGAGGCTGGAGGGGCAAGAAGGGCCAGGTTGTGACCAGGCCTTCAATGACACCTCAGGGAGCTTGACTTATTCCTAAGAGTGGTGGGAAGCCACTAAGGAAGCCACCTAATCAGATTTGTGTATAGAAGGACCTGTGTGACTGCAGAGTGGATGGTGGATTGGAGCGGGATGAGGGGCGAGGTCTCTAGGGACGTTGTTGGCAGAAATGCTGGTATGAGATGATGGGAGCCAGAGCCACCATAGAAGGCAGTGGGGATGGTAAGAAACGAGTGGATATTTCCAAAGAGGACCGGCTGATTGAATGGATGTGGGGGCAAGAGAGGGGCTGGGCCAGTTCTCTGTCTCTGGTTTAGGCAAGTGGGGGGTGGTAGTTCCAGGCCCCAAGCCAGGGAACCCTGGGGAAGGAGGAAGCTTGCAGGGGGTGCTGTGAAGAGTTCAGTTTTTGGACATACTGAGTCCAAGATGCCAGGAGGACGTCCGAGTGGAGGTTCCAGGAGGCACCTGGATTCATGAAACTGAAACTCAGCAGAGTGGTCTGAGCTGTAAGTCTGGACTGAGGACCTATAGAGAGGTGGAAACTAAAGCCACAGGAGTGGATGTGCTCACAGGGGGAGGGTGGGCACAAGGCGGGAAGAGCCATGGAGAAGGCAGGTTTCAAGAGGAGGCAGTGAGTAGTACCAACCATCTGGGAAGTCAAGGAAGGAGACGAGAGACATTGTCCACAGGATGGAACAAAAGAAAAGTCATTGGCAACTTTCACGAGAGTTCCTCTGAGAAGTATAGGAAGAAGCAGGTGACAGAGGGCTGAGGGAAAGAGGAAGTGAGAGTGTGATGAACGAATGAATGAATGAATGAATCAACGAATGAATAGCATTCTAGCAATGTCTTTTGCTTAACTTTATTTATTTTTTTAAGGTATGCTTTTTCTTTTTGGTGGGACAGATTGACCCTGAGTTAACATCTATTGCCAATCATCCTCTTTTTCTCCCCGAAGTCCCAGTACATAGTTGTATGTCCTTAGTTGTAGGTCATTCTAGTTCTTCTATGTGGGACGCCACCACAGCATGGCTTGATGAGGGATGTGTAGGATCCGAAGCAGAGAACCCCAGGCTGCCAAAGCAGAGTATGTGAACTTAACCACTATGCCACTGGGCTGGCCCCGGATCTGCATAACTAATTGGTATTCAGCTATACGGGTGTATAAATTTATCCAGCCAATTCACTTTTGCTGGATGTTTATATTCTCTAATTGTTATCCTAAACTCAGCTCTTTTTTTTCTCTCTCTTCTTCCCAAAGCCCCAGTGCATGGTTGTATATCCCAGTTGTAAGTCTTTCTAGCTTTTCTACGTGGGATGCCCCTAAAGCACGGCAACTGACAGACCGGTGGTGTGGTTCCTCCACCGGGAAGTAAACCTGAGCCTCCGAAGTGGTGAGAGAGCCAAACTTGAACCATTAGGCCATGAGGTCTGGCTCTCTAGCAAAGTCTCTGCAGGCCTCCTTCCAGGTCTGGTAATTCTGCAGACACTAGAATGGATTTGCCAAATAAATCCCCAAAGAAGACCAGCCAGGAGAGATCTTTTCCATCCAGTTCCTCTGTCCTAGAAAACAACCAGTGCGTGGGCTGTCCTCTCCATCCCTCCCTAGCAACCAGCATCTGATTTAAATTCTTGGGGGAGGGGTGTTGTCACCTTGTGGCTATCAATGCAGTTCTGTGGTCACATCTGTTGTTTTTGCCTTCACAATAGCCGTTTATCACCATTTGGCTAATAGCACCCTGATTTGGGTGGAACTGACTCCTTCTCCTTGGTCTCAGGGGTGGCACATGTCCCAAGACCAGCCAATAAGACTCAGACCTAAGATTTTTGGAAATTCTCAGGAAAGAGAAGCACTCTTTAGGCGGGGGTGGCTGCCACATGGAGACAGCTCACCTGCACAGAGGAAAGCAGATCCAGAGATAGGGAAAAACAGTCTTGATTACAATTCTTGATCTCCTGGATCCAGCCATGCCTGAAGCCATTTAATCACTGGGTTTTTTAGTTACATGACCCAATCATTTCCCCATTTTTGCCTGTCAGAAAGGGCTGCGTACTTTCTGGTGCTGAATGAGTGGTCCCAGCAGGAAAACACTACTGAGGCACGGGGGCCCAGAGGTGAGGTCAGCAGAGGAGGTGTACTTGCTTTTCTCTCAGGTATTTCGCTGGTCAAGTTGCTTGTGCCTTAGGAATCTCCCCCTCCTTTTTGCAGTCCTTTCACTCTTTCCATTTGTATCCTACCTTTACATAATCCGCTCCTTGCTTAAGAAACATTACCTGAGATGCTCCAATGCCATGCTGGGGGTTCTCTCTCCCCTTCAGAGGCAAGGCACGTGCTTATTATTTTTAACAGTAAAGGCTCCCAGAACCCAAGTTGGGAGGTGGGGCCCTTGCAGGGACTCCATCAGCGTGCACTGTCTGTGCCTCTGGCGCCTTGAGGATGGCCAGCGCCAGACTCCAGATCCTCCAGCCCCCCACGTGCACAACAACCCCTGCACCAGTGCAAACTCTGGTTTGTTTGTTCAGAACATGAATTAATCTTGCCAGGGTGAGTCCTGGCCGCTGCACCACATTTTGCCGTGTTAGCAATAAATATCCCTTCACACTGTCAGCACAACCAGAGGGGAAAAACGGAGGCCCAGGAGCCTCCCAGGGGATGAGGGGACTTTGTGGGTCACCATGGCAGAGGAAGGGGGGTGACACATTCCCTCTCTGTCTACCTCCCTCCCCATGTCAGCCCTGATCTCGGTTTCCTTCTTTTTCTTCGGAGCATGCCTCCTACCTCAAGCCTTCCATTCCACGGTCATGTTTTCTGTCCAGCTTCCAGGCTGACGGCCTGTCCCTGGCATGGACCCATAGCCTGACTTCTGGGTGTGGGGGGGCCTGCGTGTGCCAGCGCCACGCTTGCCAGAATCCTCCTGTGCTATTTCCCATCGTCCTCGGTTAGAAGGCTCTGGCTTACGTGGGTCCCTCCCTCTGTCTCACTCTCTCTCCGCCGCTTCCTCCCCTCCTCCTCCTAACCCTCCCCCTTCCCAGGCTTCCTCATCCCTCCCTCCTTCCCTCTATTGCCCCTTCCTTCCCGTCTGTCTTTCCCTCTCTCTTTCCTTCCTTTCTTGTTTCTTTTTCCTTTCCCTCTACTTCTCCTCTCCTCTCAGGACTTTCATCCTGTGGTTCCAACAAAATGAGAATGAAGGAAATAATACTGAAAAGCAGCCAGGCGCAGCCAATAAATCCTCTAATGCTCAGAATAGTTTCATTTTCTTCATGTTCATCCTAGTTTAAGAGTTTAATCAACGTCTTTGAGATGCTTGTGACTTACTCCACGGAGACTTAATTTGAGGCACGGAAAGTCTCTCCCTCCCTTCCTCCCTCCTTCTTTCTTCCTTCCTCCTTTCCTCCCTTCTTTCTTTCCTTCCCTCCTTCCTGGCTGTATTCTGGGCCAGGCCCTGGGCTCAGTGCTAGACATAGTGAATAGAAACACAGACAACTCCTGGTCTGATGAACTTCCAGTCTAGTGGGAGAGACAGATTTTCACCATAAATTACATATAAATGTATCCTCATAAACCCGATGAAGGTTCTGCATTTCCGTGAGAGTCCAAACAGAGGAACTGCCCCCGACTGTGGAGGCGTGCAGACTTCCTTGAGGAACTGATTTGAAGGATGAGTTTTCTAAGCAGAGAGAAGAGGAATGAGGTCTCCAGGAAGAGGGCACAGAATATGCAAAGGTCCTGGGGTGAGAGGAAGTAAGACACTTTCATGGAATTCAATAAGCACAGTGTGGCTGGGATAGCGAGTGGAAAAGATGGATCCAGAGGTTGGCAGTGGCCAGATGTTCAGGGCCCTTAGCTGAGGTAAGAGTTTGGGTCTTCACCCCAAAAGCAAGGGGGTATAATGTTTGGCGATTGGCGCAGTCGGGGTCGGGATGCAAGGTTCTCTGGGTGAGTCTTCTCTGGCCGTGGGTGAACTGGGTGGCTGGGAAGGGGCGGGTTGGGTTGGATGCAGCATTGGTTCCAGGGCCTAGATTGGGGTCAGATAACTGTGCTGGCTTCCCCAAAGAGAGATAGCCTTGCCCGCAGCCCTCCTGTGTAGGAGGATCCATGAGATAGGGAGCTGGGAGGCGCATCACTGAGCGTGGATAGGACTCTGGACCTGGGGTCACACAGGTCTGCCTGCTGTTTACCAGCGTGAGACTCTGGGCAGGCTCACAGCCTCTCTGGGCCCATTTCCTCATCTGTATAATAATAGTAATGAATGTGTTGTTTTTATCTGCCTATCATCCCTTTTCCAATTATGAAATTACCATCACGTGTTGTTCTGGTGGGACTGCCAATCACTGTGCCCCACCTTCCTGTTTGGTGCTTGATCCAGGCCCAGCCAATCACGATGCCCCATGTCCCTGTCCCCAGGGACTGGTCTAAGGGTGTGGCCTCAGCAGGGCCAATCAAAGTCCCTCCATGGGATCAGATATGGGACTGTCAGAGGAGAGTCTCTCTTGCTTTTAGATTATGAAGTATAAGAGCATAGACCTGAGCTTCTGGTGTCCAATTTTCCTGGAGAAAAAATCAGGGAGATGAGTGAGGGAGGGAAAGAAGGAAATTGGTGGCAGGGGGAGCATTTTGTTTGAGACCCTGGATGCAGCAGTTCCTGAAGCCCAGAATACCCCTTGCACTTCTCCATTCATGAACCTATACATGCCCATTATGGCTTAAGCCAGTTTGAGTTGGGTTTTGTCATTCACAATGGATGTGTTCTGACCCATGCACTGTGGTCATTGGGTGATTGTGAGGGTGAATTTAGGTAAAGCACCAAAAGCAAATGTTGAGTGCTCAGCATGCAGAGTGTTCAGGAACCACAAGCTAGGGTTATTGCTTTGGTAACAATTCATAGTGTAAAATACATAACTAGAGCACGTGCCACTTCCCACCCCTGGTATGGGTTGTCATGATGCCCCACAAAGGGCTATGAGCCACCTTAGTGATCCTGGGTAAAAGCCTCAGACAGTGGCTGGAGTTCCCCTTGCCTACTTCCCCATCTTCCTCCAAAATGTGTGACTCTTGTGTCCCCAGGGGCTCTCTTGAAGTGACAGTGGCGGCAAGAGGAGAACATAATGACCTGAAGGATATAATTCAAGAAGACTAGTCCCCTCCTACTCTATAGCAACTGATTTCCCATTATCTTTTTTACAAAGTATATTAGTTATCCATTCCTGTATAACGAATGAGCCCCAAAATTAGTGGCTTGAAACAACAAAGATTTATATCTCATAGCTTCTGTGGGTCAGGAATTTAGGAACAGCATTACTGGGTGGTTCTGGCCCAAAGTCTTTCATGAGGCTGAAGTCAAGACATCGGCTAGAGTTGCTGTCATCTGAAGGCTTGACTGGGGCTGGAGGATCCACTTCCAAGACGGCCCGCTCATATGGCTGCTGGAAGAAGATTTCAGGACCTGGCCACATGAACCTCTCAACAGAGTTGCTTGAGTGTCCTCACGATATGGCAGCTGGCTTCTCCCCGAGTGAGTGGTCCAAGACAGAGGAAGATGGAAGCTGCGGTGTCTTTTATGACCTAATCTTGGAAGTCACAAACATCATTTCTGCAATAGTCTACTGATTGCACAGGTCAGCCCTATTCCGTACGGGAGGGGGCCACACAAGGGTGTGAAAACCAGGGGGCAGGAGTCAGGGGGCCATCTTGGAGGGGGTGGTGGTATTCTTAAGTATCATTAAAGTTTCTTCTTAGTCTGATGGGAATTCTTGCCCCCAAGGAGGCCTTCGGATGCTCAGGATAACATGGCATCTCTGAGGCACCAAAAAACACTCCTTCCAACAACTCGTGCTTGAAAGAGGTTTTTTTCAGAGCTCGCAAAGAGCTCCTTAAATAAACTAGTGAAATGACTAAACTAATTTACTGGTCTGTAATTTCCTGGCATGTCTGGAGATTTCCTAATAAATGCTCGCTTCAGGTTGGCAACCTGCCAGCACCACGGCCCTCTCCTGAGCGACAAACAGGGGATGTGTAGAGTGTCTGGCAGGGTTGGGAAGGTCGGTGCATTGCAGGGGGAAGAACGCTGTCCCTGGAGGCTGGAGGTCTGCGTTTGAGAGCTGGCCTTTCCTCTCTGTGCCTCAGTCTCTCCCTCTGGGAAGAGTGGTGATAACCCTGGTCCTCCCTGACTCACGAGGCTGTTACTAGGTTTGAAGGGGCTGAGGTAGCATTGCCAAGAGGGTGGTCCAGGGGATGCTAGCACCATGCATGGGCTCTTAACCCCAAAGGGGTTCCGTGCTGAAGTGAGCATGGAGAACTGCCGTGGGCACAGTGCGTTTCCTGCCTTCCCTGACGGCAGGCAGGGCCGGCTTCCTGGGCCAGTGCAGCCCTTCAGGGCCCACACTGAGAAGGGCCCACACTTGGGGTTTCCTGCCCTGGGGTTGCTGTCCTGAAATTCTTAATAACTTTATCTTGCCAATTGTATTCTGTAAGTGAAGTTCGATGGGACAATAGAGCATGTGCAGGGCTTCCCTGCTCCGCCTCCCGAGGGTGGGCTCTCGGCTGCCGTCTCCCCTCCCCTGGTGCCCCTGGCCCCTCCAGCTCCCCCTTCCCTGCACCCCCCAGAGACCACGTCACCAGCACACCCAGACCATGGAGCTCAGGGCAGGGACTGGTTTGCATTGTGGGGGAGGCCCCATCTGCTGTCAGCCCCTGCCCCCTACCACGGGGCCTAGATGCAGGTGAGGGGAGGGCTGGGGTCCAGTGTTCGTCCCATGGTGTCCCAGAGCAGGCCAAAGTGGCAGTTATGCAGCGCTGGCCTGGCAGCCCACAGCACGTTTGGCAAGCAACTTGGCGGGGGCCTCTCACCCTCCTCTGATCCGGGTGCCGCAGAGGTTGCAGTCCCTTGAGGGTTAGCTGTCTGCTGTGGGTTGGGGCGCCTGTGGGCAGAGGAAGCCAACTTCCCCCCGCCAGCCAGGGCTGTGCACTCTCACTTTGCTCTGGGTCCTGCAGATTATGTGGCTGGTCCTGCCTGCAGGACTTGTCAGATTCTTTGATACAAAAGACACTAACGTGTAGGGGGTCAGGGCGCAGACTTGGGAGCTGGACTGTCTGGGTTTGGATCATGGCTCTCCCACTGACCAGTGTTGTCACCTTGGCCCATTTACCTAACCTTTCTGTGCCTGTTCCCTCAGCTTTAAACGCCTGACCAGTTAGCTCCCACAACAGAGATTGTTGGAGGATTAAATGAGGTAGTCCATGCAAAGCATCTGGACCAGTGCCCACCATGCGGGGGGTGTTAGCTGATGAAACTGAATGCTTGCTTCCCCCAAGGCCTGCAGTGTTCCTGGGGTAGGGACTTCATCTGTTCCATCCAGAGCTGCAGTCCTGGTACCCAGCACATGCCTAGAACAGACTCACTGAGCACTTGTTGCCTGGATGAATCTCCAAGAGGAGCTTCCCATAGAAAACCCACCCCATCCCCTTTTTCCAGAGAATCTTGCAGAACCAGTCTTCCACAGAATGCACGTTTAGGAAATGCTAAGCTCACCTCCGTGACGCGAAGCATCCACAGGTGCGCGGAGCAGTTATAAACACAGCTCTTTGCATGGTCCTCTCCCCTTCTCCCCTCCTCCATGTCCTTTGGGACTCCAAGTCTCGTCCCTGCTCCTTCAGGGTCTCTTGACACTGGGGATGGAGCACATAGACACTGAGAGGCTCTTGCCTACCTCCCCTCTGGGCCATGCATCCTGCTGGCAAATGCTCTCCTGGACACCGCCACGGGCCACCCGGGCACATGATGACTCACTCCTCCTCCCTGGCCACCACCCCCCACTCCCGCCCCAGCTCCCCGCCCTCCCGGGCTTAATTGGGCCAATCTGTCTGCCTGACACCGGCTCGGGTTCGTTTTCTTCACAAAGCCCTCTCTTGTCAGTTGACAGATTCGCAACTGTCGGGAGCACATTTTTCAATTTGTGCTCTTCCAGTGATTTCCCAACCAGGTTTCTGCTCTTTTTAAAGCTGCTTAATTTTATCATTTCCAAATGATTTTCCTCGCCTGCCATGATTCTCCTCCAGCCCCGCTTGCAGCTTCCTTCCCCGGGCTTTCACTGCCTCGGCCTGGAAGCCCTGCAGGTGTGTGGGGCCCCTTGGAGGGAGCCTGACTTATTCACACCGAGTGGACGGTCACCTTCTTTCTTGCGGTTCCTCCAAAAGCTGGTCCTGAGAGAAGGGCTTGGGTGCAGTAGTTTATTTAGGAAGTGATCCAGGAAGCAGGAGCGAGGGAGACTGAGAGGGCAGGGCGAAGGGCTGAAAGGTGCCTTATTTTGCCGGTTACCCTCTGGGTGACGTGCAGAAACTGGAGACGTGGACCGTACCTCAGCGCTGTCCCCCTGGAGGTGAGGGAGCCTGGGGTGTTTATCCACTGCTGCCACCCCACCTTCGGAGGACTATCCCTGGGAAACCAAAGGCCCCTCCACTTCTACCTGTGTCTGTGTGTTAGGCGGCCATTCCTGGCTTTGGAGAAAACCACGGCTAGTGCTAGAGGCGGGATTCTGGAAACATCCGTGGAACTTTCTCCATCAGAGCTCCATCTGACTTGTGCACACAGACGTGCACTACAGCCAGTTACACATCCATGACTCCCTGGCCTTGGGATTGTCTCTTGGGCGTGAACTCCTTCATTTCTTCATCTTCTTTTTAAGCCTCTGATGATAAAAGGCATTTTGCTGCCTTCGGGGCAGGCTCCAGCTGGTTGGCCCCTACCAGAGGGACCATCGGGTCTCCAGAAAGAATGGGACATTCCGCCGCAGTTCTATGGTGTTTCCGTGTCTGGGGATCAGTCTGTGGAGAGGAGGCTGTTGATGTTCCCAGCTAGGATGCGGGGATGCTGCGTCTCCCCGGGACTCATCGGGAGGCGTCCTGATTGTGAAACTACCACAAGGCACACTTTATGTATCAACAAGTCTAAAGGTGATGAGACACAAACACGAATTAGATTATTTTTCTCCAGTTGGTCTGTCTCCCTTTCTTGTCCCGTAATGACATGCTGGATGGATCCCATAGGTTTCTGTCCACTTTGGATGTCGAAGGGTCCAGTTTAAGGTCCTAGTCTCACCTCCTCCCCCTGTCCTGCTCAGGTCTGACTCAGCCTGAGGGGTTTGAAGTGAGGAGGGAACAAGGTCTGCTCTGAGGACCCCTCCTCCCCTTCGTCTTCTTCCTCCCCGCTCTCTCCTCAGGCAACTCCAGGGAGCATCACTGATGTCACGGCACAGCCCTAGGACAGCCTGCACACAGAAGACAGCGTGAAGGATGCTCCCCGGGGTTTTCAGGAGCCCTGGGTGCTGAGATGGGGGGAAGGGACTAGAGGAAAGGAAAACATTTGTCTTTACCCACCTGGGACTGCTGGAGTCCTCTCCCAGCTCACACTGCTGTGTCTCCATGCCCCCTCTGGGTGGTGAACTCCGAGTGCTGGCTCTCAAGTGGGTCCGTTTGCGAGTTTTTTGAAGTGCGTTTGGGTGTGTGGGGGCAGACTGGGGGGTGCAGGTCTTCTCCTCAATGCACAGGTTCCCAACAGGAGAGAACCCCCTGTCTGACCTCTTCCTAAGCACCCCTCAGCAGAATCCCCCCTAGTCTCTGGCTCTTGGGGTTCTCTTGCCTGGGGGCCACCTTCTGGGTTGAGACTCAAGCCTGTGTGGTCCTCTTCCCCTAGAGGGGTTCCCTGCCTTGTCCTTCTTCATGGTGGGAGGGTTGACTGCACCCTTTCGCCACCTCACTGTCTCCAGATCTCTCCTGGCCCTTCTAGAAGGAGGTCCGGAAATTTCTCGCGCTCGTGGGAGTCCAACCAGAAAATGAGGTGCTTCCAGCTTCGCCTGGAAGCCCCGTCAGCCTCAGTAAGCTGCTCTCCTGGAGCATTCCTCCCTTGACTGGAAGGAGACGCACCCCCTCCTCCAGAAGTCACAACCCTGCTGGGATCGCCCACGTCTGTTTGCGCAGGTTGGAGGGAAGGAAGGAAGGAAGGGTGGCTGGGCCAATTTGCGCATCTCTTAATGTGCCTGCCTGCACTCATGACCTTCTTGTGGCTCCCTTAGGAAAGAGGTTCTTGCCTTGGATGGGAAAAAGATTTACTTATTTATTTCATTTTATTTCTTAAGATTGGCATCTGAGCTGACATCTGTTGCCAATCTTCTTCTTTTTTCCCTTCTTCTCCCCAAAGCCCCCCGGTACATAGTTGCATATTCTAGTGGTGCGTGCCTCTGGTTGTGGCGTGTGGAACGCTGCCTCAGCATGGCCTGACGAGCGGTGCAATGTCTGTGCCCAGGATCTGAACCAGTGAAACCCTGTGCTGCCGAAGCGGAATGCGAAAACTTAACAACTTGGCCATGGGGCCGGCCCCAGATTTATTTTTTTATATTTGCTAATCTTTAAGTGAAAATTGGCATTTCTCTCTGTTCAGAATGTAGTCATCAGATAGTATTAGTGGGGCCTCTGACTTTGTCATCCATCAAAATCAGAGATATTTTCATATCACACTACAGTTGTCACAGATATTGGAAAATGACATTTTATGCTCATCTCTATTTAAAAATTACAGTTGTTATTAGACGCACTGCTAGATCTTGTTTTTTAATGTGTCAGTAAAGTAGTTATTACTATGTACCACTATTACTATGTCATAAATTTGTTTAATATTTTGATAGCCATATAACTGGTTGTCTCTGTAATCCCATGTATTTCATTTTGTGCATTTAAAACCAATTCTGGGGGCCAGCCTGGTGGTGTAGCTGTTAAGTTCACACTCTCTGCTTTGGTGGCCTGGGGTTCGCAGGTTCGGATCCCGGGTGCGGACATATGTACCACGTATCAAGCCATGCTGTGGCAGGCGTCCCACATATACAATAGAGGAAGATGGGCACAGATGTTAGCTCAGGGCCAGTCTTCCTCAGCAAAAAGAGGAGGATTGGCTGCGGATGTTAACTCAGGGCTAATCTTCCTCAAAAAAAATAAATAAATAAAAATAAAATAAAACCATTATTCTGAAAAGGGGTCCATCACTTCACTGGACGCCAACACAGGAAAGGTCAAAAGCCCTGTTCTGGAACATGCAGGTTCTTTGTGTCTGTGTCTAGGTCTGGGGCTTTCAGTGCTGGGATGAGCATATCCCTCTAGTTAATTTTCTACTCTGGCTTTCTTTTTAATCAGGTTCCTATTGTCCCCCATCAGAGCCAACAATAGCTAACGTGTTTTAAGCACTTCCTCTGTGCGGGCACAGTGCAAAGCACCCCGCATGCATTAGCTCATTTCATTCTCATCTTTAATGGAGGCACAGAGAGGTTAAGTGACTTACCTAAAGTCACACAGCTAGTAGGGGGGAGGTGGGATTTGGACCTGGGCAGCCTGACTCCAGAACCCGTGTTCTTACACCCGTTTACTGTGAACCAGGTGAAAGATAGCTAGTTTTCAGAAAAGCCCATGTTCCTGGTTTGAAATGGCATGGGGCCAGCTAGTGTACTCTTAATCATTGCAGCATGGAGCTAAAAAACCTTTCCAGGTCCCCCAACGGAGATACGAACATTGAACCACAGCGCCCCCTGGCTTACGTCGCAATTCTGGTCACTCGCTCTAGGGTCAAGCTGGCCAGCAGAAATTTAAGAGAAACCTTTCTCAGGCACCCACTGTGACAAGCCCTCTGCAGGCACCGTAGATAAAGAGTCCAATAGGTACGGCTTTCACCTCCCAGGAATTCCTGCCAAGTCAGGAGACATACCCAGAAGATGTGTCAATATAAGGGGAACGGAGCTCCGGGGGAGGGTGTGGGCACGGAGCCCCGTGGACACTGTGGAGGAAGGGCGTTTCACAATCAGGAAAAGGCCTCACCTCCCTTCAGGCCCCCTACCCTCACCCCACCTTGCCTGGGCCCAAGGGCCAACATTTCTTTTGGTCTTTCCTCCCACTGAAACTTACGTGTCTTCCTTCCTCTTCCCTCAGTGTGCTCCCAGACGGCCGCCTGGCTAATCTCAGAGCCTCACTCAAAGTCAGGGGTTAATGACTCCTGGATTCTAACAAGAGTTTTCAGTGCTGTAAACCAGGAATCACAAACACGAAAGGCTGAGGGTCAGGCCGATAACGTCCGTGAACTAACCAGGCCGGTATTCGCACATTAAACACGCAGGAGTATTCTTTACTCCCGCAAAGATACGCTGTCACCTATTTTTTTTCCCAAAACACACTGGCTTCTGGAACTATCTTTCTCTTTTCTTCTCACTTTTAATGAAGATCAAATACAGACAAATATTTCTCTACCAGGAGAAAAATGACAGGGCAGCGTGATGATAAATGCTAACTGTCATGTGGAAAACGAAGGGGACTTGTGACTGAGGCTGCCCCAGAAGCAGACTCTGAGGGTGGGATCTGAGGGCAAGTAGTTTATTTGGAAGGTGATCCTGAGAAATGTTGGGAGGGAACTGGGAACCGGGACAGGGAGGGGAAGGCAGCCAGTCAAGAAAGGGTGCGTTGTGGAGTGAGTTACGACGGTGGGTGGTGGGAGCTCCAACTCTGGGAGCCAGTGTGAAAGGTGCCCTTCAGCTATCCCGTCTGAGGCGTGGGACGCCAGGGTATTTGTACATCAGCTTCCATCAGATGTTGATTGGGGGCTATTGGGGGCAATAGTACTTTAGTCCTCCAGAGGGCTGGGCAGGCTCCAGGGGGCCAGGGAAAGCCTCAGGCAAAGGGACATTGGTTCTGGGGCTTGGAAGCCAGGCTGTTAGAGTCCAAACTGACCAGACTGGAGGGCATGACAGCATCTGCCATGGGCATCGACCATGGTGAACTGAAGCACGCTTGTGGCTGAGTTTTGCCAGGCAGGAATGTGGGCCCGGGCTTGCCAGACCTTCTGGTTTCTCAAGAAAAGCTGTACATTTAGATTTTTATGTTAAATTTCTCAATTTGTAAATATGAATGACAAATCTAAAATTTTAAAAATATACCATGGGAGCCAACCAAAGCATGTCTGTGGGCTGGATCTGGTTTACAAGCGGCAAGATTATGGAATCTGATCTATCCTCATGACTGATCTTGGCTCCAGACCATTCTTGCTCAAGGCCAGCTCTAAAGATGAATTCTGATAGGGGAAGGTGGATGTATTAGTCAAAGAGGAGCTTGAATTGATGTGATAAAGAGACCCCTCAATACACCGTTGGCAACCAGACAGCACTGTGTTTCTTTCTCATGTAACAGTCTGGAGGCGGGTGGATGGTGAGGACAGCTCTACTGCATGGGGTTGTCCCAGGAACCCAGGTTCTTTCTGTCTTGTTGCTCAGAGTGTTGTCTTCATCCATGTGGTCAAGGCTGGCTCACCAGCTCCTTGTCCAGATTCCAGCTAGTGGGAAAGGGGAAAGAGAAGCTCAACCAGTCCTGGTAATTGTAAAGTTCACCTCTCACATCCCATTGGTGAGAACTTAGTCACATGGTCATGTCTAGCTGCAAGGGATGCTGGGAAATGTAGTCTCCCTCTCTCTCTTTCTTCCTCTGTCTCTCGGCCATTTGTTCATCTTAAACTTGATGTGTGTGTGAAAATTCTGTTATAAAATTAGGGGGGAGCTGACACTGGGGGACAGTGAGAAGCCTCTGCTGCAGTGAAGGAAGTTGCCTGCAAAAGAGGATGGGATTCAAGCCTGAGGCAGGAACTACCTGAGAGACGTTTTTCCTTGCGAGAATGAAGGCAGTCTGGCTTTCCTCATTAGCTCTTTTTGTTTTGCTTTGGTCAGTCATGAAACCTTAATAGAAGATTAACACAAACCCGGACAAATCAGTTATAATGGGAAAGAAGTAAACACAATAAGCACCTACTAGATACCAGGTACTTTCACTTTTGTGATCTCGTATAACCTTCAGTGTCATCCCACGAAGTAGGTGTTATTATTCCCGCATTTTTCAGAATAGAGGACCGGAGAAGCAGGTTGACAGTCAAGCTCTCTAACTAGGTTTAGGGCGTGGGCATGGACCAGTCGGAGCTGCCATACAGGTTTCTCCCATCACAGAAGTGAAGGGCCTGGGCCAGGATTTGAGTCGAGCCCACAGGACTGCAAAGCTCACGTTCTTTTCCCTGCAGTCTGATTTCCCTATGCCAGCTGCTTCCCCAGAGACAGCGACACCACGTCTACTGGGTTGTTGAGAGGGTAAACAAACCACGATGAATGAATCTCCTCTCCTAATATGAATGCCTTATTGTTGTTATTCTTCATGCCCTGACAGAGTATTTACAGCCTCTGCTGCTGCTCTGTTTCTGTCTGGTGGATTAAGGAAAGTCGGAACTCCCAGCCCTAGCGGAAAGTTACAACTGGGATCTGAGTTAATGAAGAGTTGAAGACTCACCAAGTGGCATTTGGCTTTCCTAGTAACCTGGACAAGGCCATTAACTCTACTGTAATTAACTGGCTTTTTCCTTGACACACTGTTGCCCCAGAAATATCCATATGGGTGTACCTCGCATTAAACAAGCCAACTTGATGAAAACTGAGACTTGTTGAAAAGATAAATGGGAGATAATTATTTAAGTAACCCCAAGAGACTTTGTTTTGCAAAATGGGATTTCTGTACAGCTAGTTTCAAAATAATACTGAAAATTTGGTTCTGGAAGAAAGGAAGGATACAAAGTTGTGTCATTTCCCTCCTGGTCCATCTGGGAATGTTCTGGAATAGAACAGATTTCAAGAACTCTGTACTGACGTGTCAGAGAGAACTTGTGAAATCTGAATTTGGTTGGGAGTGGTTTGTGGTAGACACATTTGGGGTGCCGGCCAAGCCCTGTCTCCCCTCTGAGAATCTAGTCACCCACAACCCCATTGGAAGAAAGAGATGGGTCTAAACAGCCATACCTATGTCACGTGACCCCCATGCTCGACCCCTCACCACTAACTGGATCAAAGATAGACTGCTGACCCAGGTGTCAATCCATCGACTCAATCCGCAAGCCAGCCAGCTTCTGCCTTTCAAACATGAATTAAGAGATATAACTCCAGTTAGTGAGTGCTCAGCTCTTGAGCTGAGAGACCAGGTAGAGCCGCGTTGGGGCAGTGACTCTAATGCCGTGTGTACTCTCTTAAGAAGGCAGAGAGGGAGAGAGCACGCCAGTCTGTAGAGGGAAAAGGGGAATGGGCTGACAGCCAAGCAGTGGTAGGGCCTGGCTACTTTGAATTCCTGTTGCTGGCTGTCCGTGGGATTGCCTACCACATCCTTAGAATAGCATGGTCAAAGTTTCCACTCAGTGGGAATTCTAAACTGGTCCCACATTGGTCAGGAGTGAGACCTTATTTTTATGCCATCATCTGCTCTCCATGGATTCCATGGTCTCTGTGGGCCCCTCTGTCCTGAGAGGCTTTTGTTCTGGCCATTGGATAGAGGAAGGGTGTTATCCATGGGACGCATCACTGCAAACTGGATGATTGATGGGGTTTGGTGATCCTTGCCAGATAAGAAAGATGCCTCCATGTCAACTCAAGGAACTCCCAGCTCCTGGGAGTAAAGCTGGTGGATGCTGTGATCTTCATTCTCTCACTGTGCTGCCCTGAGTGGTCTTTGCTTTGTTTCCCTGGGGAGTCACAGACTCAATTCTTGCTGGGTTCGATTGGGAGTGGAGGTGGGGAATGAAGTCCTCAGGATGCAGCAAAGAAATCTGGGAAGTACGGAAGTGTTGAGTGAACCCACCATTAATGCCTCAAAGGTTACCCCACCCCGCTAGCTTGGGTGGATTTCTATTCCTTGCAACCAAACGTGGCATGCAACATATCAACAAAATAGTCTGCCCCTTGCTTGTCCCTCCCTTCCCTCCTGAATTTCTACAGGAAGTAGAAACTCTATCTGGCTACCCAGGAGTCTTGGATACATTATATCCAGATTTACTGTGTAGCCCAATCAAAATCCATCATGCCTTGGGGTTTAGCAATTGCCCTGTGTATATTCATAGGTCTTTATAGAAACAACCAACTTGCATTCCAATAGTGGGAGAATTTCTTATAAAAGGGGGTGGCCATCCCCTTGACCTCTTCGCCTGATCCCTTCCTCTCTTTTAATCCCATCTGGTTAAGCAACCTCTATCTGCCAGTCCTTTCCCCTTCAGTTAACAGCATTCGTTGTGCAGGCTTTGTCGGTACTTTCTATATGACAGCCACTGTGCTAGATGATTTACACACACGATGCAGTTTAATTGTCACAAACCCGTATGTGGTAGCTACCGTGGTAGCTATGGGCATGACTATCCCCATTTTATGGATGGGGAAACTGAGAGGCTCAGTAGCCTCTCTGACTCCACTGCCTGGGAGTTTTACCACCCTGCTTTCCTATCGCTCCGGCTTCCCTGGAGTGACAGTAAAATTCCCTCCTGTCATTTTTAGTGGCTGAGGGGGGAGAGGGCCCAGGTGTCCTGCCTGGCAGCAAGGCCCCCGGAACTTGGCTTTTCTCTCTTCTCCTTCCCAGCCAGCACAGCTGCCAACCTGGAACACAGCCCTTTCCAAGAAAGCCCAGGAGAGAAGCCAAATGTTGACTCACCTGCCAGACACGGGGATGCTGCAGCCAAGATGCCTCGAGGCCTGTGCGGGAGGATTGGCAGGGCAGGCCTGCTGTGGGGCCTGGAGACGCAGCTCCGTGGGGCAGCTTCAAAGGGCCAGGCTTTCTTTCCCAAGTGCTTCAGGTTCCAGAGGCTAAAGAGATCCAGATGGCCTCGTCCCCTTTCCCTCCTGCTCCGTCCTCCAGCCCTGGAAGTTTCCGAAGGAGACGATCCTCCACATTTCCACCTGGGTGGCAGGCAGGATTCTAAGAAAGCCCACAGGATTTTCTGCCCACCACACCCACCCTGGTGTTCACTCCCTGCAGGATCCCCAGGACTGAGAATAGGATGCATTTTTACTCCCACGATCTGGTTATATTATACAACACGGTCGACCTTAAGAAAGGGAGATTGTCCACGTGAGCCCGATCTGTTCACAACAGCCCTTTACAGGCAAGTGTTTTCTCTGGCTGGTGACAGAAGAGCAAGTGAGTTGTTTGAAGCAGGAGAGGTTGACCCCCCCTTTCTGGCTTGAAGATGGAGGGAACCCTGTGGCAAAGAATGCAAGCAGCTTCTAGAAACTAAGAGCAGCCCTCAGCTGACAGCCAGCAAGGAAATGGGGACCTCAGGCCTACGACTGCAAGGAACTGAATTCTCCCAGCAACGAGGTGAGGTTGCAACTGCGTTCTTCCTCAGGGCGTCAGACAGGAACTCAGTCTGGCGAGCACCTTCATGGACTTCAGCTTTCTCACACCCGGAGCAGAGAACCTGGGCTGTCAGCTACGGAACTGTGAGCTATGGGGGTTGTTTCAAGCTGCTGAATTTGTGGTAATTTGTCATGCAACAATAGAAAACAGATACCCCTTGGATACCTACTAGGCATCTCAAACCTAACGCGTCTAGCCCCCCCCAACCTGCTCCTCACAGTCTTCCCCATCTGCTTAATGACAACTTGCTTGTCCTTGGCTCAGGCCAAAAATCTTAACATCAGCCTCGACTCCTCTCTTTCCTGTAGACCCTACACTGATCCATCAGCAAATTCTTTCCACTCTCCCTTCATAACGTATCCAGACTTTGACCACGTCTCACCGTCTCCATTGCCCTTCTCCTTTCTGTCCTGACAGCTCTGCAGTTTATTATAGCATAGTGACACCAGAGTCCTTGCACCTCCCGGGCAGGAGGGGAGGGCGCTCCCGGGCTGTGATTGGCTGACCTCTTTAGATTCCATTCCCCACCCTCGGGGAGGTTATGTTCAAAGACAGACACAAAGCAGAAGGTGGCAGAAGAGGGGGCTTCCATGCATAGGCTTAACAGGGAGCGAGAGACAAACTCAGGCCACCCTTGGCCATGAATGCGCTCGGAGCGGGCCACCCTGCACATTTCCGGTAGAACATAGTTGTCGCCCGGGAGGGGTTCCCAAGCCTGCTTCAGAACCAATTATGCTCAGAAGTCATGCTGTGGAATACTTTCTGGGGGTCAGGATTTTATCTATTATTCAAAGTTTTGAGCCAAGAGTGAAAAATTGTTGTTGATGATGCCTGGGGAATTCGCAGGAGGCCTACAAGAACTTACAGGCAACCAGTCTCCCCGAGTGGTTAGGATTTATAGCTTTCAAGTCAGCCTGAGGGTGAGTCCAGCTCATCCTTCCTAGCTGGGTTTCTCGAGGCCTCAGTTTCCTCAGTGGGGATTCAGTGAGATCGGTTTTCTTTCTGGGCAGGCATTTAGCACAGTACCTGCCATACAGTAAGTTCTCATTAAATGGTGCTGTTGATATGTTGTCTGTAATTTACTTCTAAAGCTAAAGCAAGGATAATGTGCTGCATGTGCCTGCATGTGTATGCGTGCGTGTGTGCGTGTGTTAGCTTTCATCTACATTGTAGGGGCAGTTAAGCTAACATTTGAAGGATCACAGCCCCACGCTCCAGAGGAAGTTACCATAAGTGCTTCAATTATCTGTCTTAGCTCAGCACCCACGGATGTGTTAATTAGCATAATGGATTTCTAAAATGGTTTTTCATTGATGAAAATAATGGCATTCAAGAAAGGTAGATGGCTGGGAACGTTTCATGGTGCGTCTGCCTTGCCTGAACTTTGCACACTCGTCCAAATGAGACCGGTCGCTTGTTCTCTTGGAAAGGCTCGCAAGTCCAAGCGGTCCCGCGTCTCCATGTTAAAGGGCTGATTTTATGACCTGCCCGACTAGGTTGGCTCACTACTGCTCTGACAGTATTGTCACATCTGCCTCGAGTGAGCTTTTCACGACAGAGGCTGTCCGTGTGTCCGAAAGGACAGATCGCTGAGGTGTCCCTGGGCTCACAGAATGGGTGAGTGGCTATGCCTGAGCCTGCTCGCCCATAACTGTCTCCTTGTGTTGAATTCAGTCTGACAGGCTCTCTTTGTAAGGTGCCATCCGGGTGGGAGGTCGCGGGAGGAAACCTGCAGCCTTCCTGCACTTCTGACTACTGGAGGCGGGGGAGCTACCGTCAGACCCCTCAGGATTTGAATAGACAAGTGGCTTAGGATAGTTTGCAACACTTGCTTTCAAATAAGAGAATTATAAGAGAATCACGGAATAACTGGTTTCTTCCAGCTTAGGAAGGGCATGTTACGACGAGAAGTTAGGAAATCGTGAGAATAAACCTCTGTAGAGAATGTCCTGGGGTGGAATTCTGGTGCTGTTTCAGATGCAGGATGAACTTAGAAGGATAGGGGTGTGTGTGTGTGTGTGTGTGTGTGTGTGTGTGTGTGCATTCGTGTATGCAGACGAACAGAGGAGCAGGGAGAGGATGGAAAAAAAAGGTGAGTGGAGAATGGAGAATTCTGCTACCATTTATCTCCCAGGAAAAGCCATGGAACTTTTTAGAAGTGACACGGCTGATTGGGATGAGCCAGAGTTTGGGCCGCAGACCGGGATTCGAATGCCACCTCTCTTTCTTTCTAAGTGATCTGAGGCACGTTTCTTCACTTCTCTGAGTCTGCTTCGTCATCTGTAAAATGGACATGAGAATACTTTCCTTTGAGCTGCAATTAAGTCAAATGGACTTGAAACCATTTAGCAAAGTGTCGGGTGCAGAGCCGTCCTTCAATAAACAGTTGCCGTCTCTGAACAGTTACAGAGCCCAGAGCTTCTGCACAGGGACCCAGATTACAGCAGCCAACGGGCATGTAGCTTTCCTAGAGCGGACAGCCTGGTAGTGATGATGAACTCGATGAAGGCATTTCATGGGAATCTCCTGGTGTGTCTGTTACAAATGCAGATCCCAAGGACCATCCAGGTCTGCTGAATCAGAGGATGAGTAGGTGGGGCTGGGAACCCATTTTTAAGAAGCTCCCCAGGAGACTCTGATGGGCAGCCAGGTTGGGGAGCCACTGACTGAAACACTCTAATTCTCTACCAGAGCCTCAAGCTTGGCAGAGCTTCAGTCTCCCTTCAAAGGCTCCCTGGCCATGAACCTGACACATCGGTGGGGGGGGGCACCGCCTACTGCACAGCGGGAACCACTCCACTGTGATGGGGGCAGGAGAGTTACCCTTGTTTTGCTCATTTTATAGGCAGCGCTCGTATGTCATTATCAGAAATTTCAAAGTCTTCGCTGAGCATGGAATTGACAGGCTATAACTTGAGTCATGCAGTCGTCAGTGGCTAAATGCTTTAAACCTAAGTAAGGCCCGGCTCTTCAGATCAGCGTCCAAGAACAATGCAAATCCAGACTGATGTCGCTACTGTCTCCGTGTGACTTTGGAGTCATTTTTTCTACCCAACTCCCTCTTCGAAATCACGTCTTGTGCTTTTATCTGCCTGAAAAATAATTCATATTCACTGTCGAAAATGGAGGTAATATAAACTTGGCATAGAAAAGAAAGTAAAAAGATACTGGTAATCCTGTCCCACTGGGATAACCCCATGAACATCTTTAGTGTATTTCCTTCCAGTCTTTTTTCAATATACATGAATACAGATGTTATTTTTTTCCTCTACAGATCAAGATAGCCCCGTATGTGATGTTTTTTGATCTGCTCTTTTCATTGAATAACATGTTTTAAGGTAAAAAGTTAATGATAAGGGGCTGGCCTGGTGGAGCAGCGGTTAAGTGCGCACGTTCCGCTTCGGCGGCCCGGTGTTCACCGGTTCTGATCACGAGTGCAGAAATGGCACCACTTGGCAAGCCATGCTGTGGTAGGCATCCCACACATAAAGTAGAGGAAGATGGGCATGGATGTTGGCTCAGGGCCGGTCTTCCTTAGCAAAAAAAAAAAAAAGAAGAGGATTAGCAGCGGATGTTAGTTCAGGGCTGATCTTCCTCAAAACAAAAAAAAGTTAATGATATTTTGTTTGCCATTGAATAATCTTCTACAACAGTGGTTTTCACACTGGGTGCTGCAGAAACCTGGGGGTTCCTGGGAAGTGCCTAGTGGTTGCCTGAGGTGGGGGGATGCACTGGGGGACTGGTGGCGGGATGGACAGGGATCTGGGCCCCAGAACCCTGTACAAGTCACAGCAGCTCCACTTATCCCTGGTTGTAACTGGACAAACCACGCAGGATTCCACCACAAAAAGATTTTGAGGCTTAACGAATTTGAAAACCATGGCTAGGCCAAGTCATCATAAAAGCCTTTTTTAAAACCTAGTTTCTTTCCTTCTTTTTAATGATAAGGGGCTGTCCCGTGTAAGTTCCCATGTTCAGCTTTTCAGAGGCCTGGGGTTCGTCGGTTTGGATCCCGGGTGCAGACACGGCACCTCTTGGCACGCCGTGCTGTGGTAGGTGTCCCACATATAAAGTAGAGGAAGATGGGCACAGATGTTAGCTCAGGGCAAGGCTTCCTTAGCAAAAAAGAGGAGGACTGGCAGTAGTTAACTCAGGGCTAATCTTCCTCAAAAAAAAAAAAAAGTAAATGAAAATGGGCTTTAACAATTATAAAACAGGGGCTGGCTCCGTGGCCGAGTGGTTAAGTTCATGCGCTCTGCTGCGGCGGCCCAGGGTTTGGATCCTGGGTGCGGACATGGCACCACTCATCAGGCCACGTTGAGGTGGTGTCCCACATCCCACAACTAGAAGGACGTGCAACTAAGATATACAACTGTGTACGGGGGATCTTGGGGAGATAAAGCAGACAAAAAAAAAAAAAGATTGGCAACAGTTGTTAGCCCAGGTGCCAATCTTTGAAAAAAAAAAATAAAATAAAACAAATATTTGCTAGTTGTTTTTAAAAACCCAGTTTTTTATTATGTATTTTTAAAAAATAGACAACTGCTAAATGTTCTTTGTAAAAACATCAAATATAGATTTGGTAAAAAAAAAAGCAAAAACCCATCCTCATTCACTTCCCCCCCAAATACCTAAGGAGCCCAATACTACCCCAATTGCCCAGCTCCAGAGGGCTCTGTTCACAAAGAATACCCAGTTAAGATGCCTGTCTCATTCCAGATTCCTCTCTGCGTATGCATTGCCTCAGGGTACCCCAGAAGCCAGCCCTAACTAGGGTTCCAGTACACGTCATTTATTTGGGAGGTAAGGTGACAACTGTCATGGTTTGTCTGGGACTGAGAGGTTTCCCAGGGTGAGTTGGTCACCTTATAACAGCCAGGAAGCATTGACAGAGGGGTGAAATGAGATGGGCAAGGGAGGGCAGCCGATAATGAACAGGTGACGGCTGAGGACGGGGCGGGGGGCTCTGGAATATTTGGGACTTCCGGGGAGCACCGTAGACCCCCTCAGTGATACCCCACCTTCGGGCTTTTATCTACCAACTTGGGTCCCTCACTGGTTGACACTGAGGCTGCCAACTTCTGACTCGAGCCTGCCCACCTCCTGCAGCCCTGCAAAGGCCTGCAGCAGAGAGACCAGGAGTAGGAACGCCGGGGAGCAGGGCAGAGCGCCCGAGCATCTGCTAGCAGACTGTTTCTGTGCCTCTACTTTCTAGAAGTAAAAATAGGATGACTGCATTCCTGACTTACTAGCACCTTGATTTGTGTAAGAGGTCCAAAGGAAAGCTATTGTGGGCCACCAACCTCATGCTGCAATCACTTCAAGGGATCCGGCTTGGAACTGCCCTTAGGTTAATGATATCATGTAAATGACCGGCATTGGAACCAGATGAAATGATAATTAAAAAAATACCTCAGATGAGCTCTCTGCTGGATTCAGCTCAAAACTGCTGCTAAACCCTTAGAAGACGCTAACAAGGAAAGGCTGGTGACTCCAGTTCCTGCAGCGCTGTGGCCGCCCCGCTCCCCGCAGGAGCGCGTGCTAATCCCTGGTACTGACAGCGTCTGGCCGAGCCCTCCCGGGCGCTCCTGACCACAGCGAGGCTGCCCGGTGTGCACGGTCAGGTGTGTGCAGCCTCAGGCAGCGCCCACCTCTGCCCTCCGCACTCAGCAGCTTCTCCACTGCTCTGTCTAAACAAGGGGAGAAGGAATAAGTTCCTTTTGTCACCACGTCTCCATGGTTATTTGACACGTGATCGTTTTTTTGGAGTTCTTGGCAAAACCAGCAGCGGGTTTGGCTATGACGTTTCAGTCTGGGAAGGGAACAGGGGATGGAATCATTCTTTTGGATGGCCGCAGGCTGTTTCCTGAAACGGTTGGCGAGGTGCAAATCCCAATCCTGATGGACGTTATCATACTGGGTGCTGCTAAAAGTTGAACGCTGATTGGCTTTTTGATGATATTAACGAATCATCGTTAGTTTTTTGAAAAAGTTGTGATAACAGTGCTGTGTTTTAAAAGAGCCGTCCAAGCCTTTAGAAACACATACTGATCTTTACAGATGAAATGATATGATCTCTTAGGTTTGCTTCAAAATATGTGGGTAGGGATGGATGAAGCTGGATTGGCCATGAGTTGAGGATGATGTGTGCATGGGTGTTCAAAGTCCTGTTTGATCCACTTTTGTATATGTTTGAAATTTTCCACAATGCAAAAGTTTTGTTTTAAAAAAAGAATGGTCGATGGCAGTTAAGTTCATGCGCTCTGCTTCAGTGGCCTGGGTTTCGCCACTTTGGATCCTGGGCACAGACCTATGCACCACTGATCAAGCCATGCTGTGGCAGGTCTCCCACATATAAAATAGAGGCTATGGGCACAGGTGTTTGCTTAGGGCTAATCTTCCTCAGCCAAAAAAAAAAAAAAAAAAAAAGAAGAAGAAGAAGAAGAAGAAGAAGAAAGAAATAAAGAGGAAAAAAAGAAGAAAGAAATAAAGAGGAAAAATAAAGGATGGTAGCTGAGAACCGAATCTGCTTGTCTTTGTTTTCAAAGGTCATGATAAAGATCCAATGAATGGATGTGGCTACAGGATAAGCTCTGTGAGCTGTTGTGGGAGAGTTACATGCCAGAGAATTCTACCCTGTAGATAGTGATGATGGAGGTAGTGATGGGTGTGTGGGGTGAGTTGGTGGGAATCGTAGCGTTATCGCAGGGCAGCTTGTAGAGTCTCTCACAGAACTGTGCACCTACGACCAGGTGTGATTTTGAGATGTAAACCACGCCCCACCCCCAAACTCCCCAATTTGTGAAGCCAGACAATTTGCCTGTATTGTCTAAGGAAAGTAGGGATGCTACAGAATCCAGGGAATGAAAGGGTTAAAGCTTAGGCATTTGGAATTTCAAAAGCCACTGTCCACACATAAGAAAAAGACTTGCTTAGTGAGAGTCATTGTTTTCCTCCCTCCTGCCCCCAAATAGTGACAGTTAATGTTAGCCAAGCATTTAGGATGTACCAGGCACTGTTCTGAGCATTCTACAAGTGTTCTCTTCTCTATTCCCCTAACAACACTATGAGACGACTGATTTTACAGATAGGGAAACTGAGGCACAAACCAGTTAAGTAACTTGCCCAGCATCACATAACTAATCTGACTCCAGAGCCTGGGACCCAAGCCCTTCCCTGGATAGGTGACCCCAGGGTTCCCATGCTCAGCTTAGTGTGGGATCCGCTGAGTGGAGCTGGTCCATCAGGGAGTTTGGGCAGAAAGGGCCCGAGAAAGTGTCAGGGTGACATGGAGAACATGATGGGGCATGGAAGCCTCGGGAGGCTGCAGCCACCCCTGCCTCCTGTGCCTTGGTGCTCCTGAGGGCCCTAGAACTTGGATTCAGCCTGGGGGAGACGGAGGCATTCCTAAAGGAGAGTGATTTTGTTTCTGCCACCTCCAGGATCGGGGACGTGACAAGGAAATTAACTTTAGTTGTCAAAAGAATGGAGAAATGTTCCTTCATGGTTGAGTGTGCAGCCTGTCATTCCACATGCATAAGAGCGTGGTCCTGATTCCCCTGCTGTGATGAAATAAGGCATTTGGAAGGAATCAGGGTCCGGGTTAAAATACTCGATTTTCGAGTCACACTACTCTGGGTTTGAATCCTAACTGTGTCATTTAGTTGCAATGTGGCCTTGGGGTGAGTCTCAATTTCTTATCAGCCAAACAGGGACGAGAGTAGTAACCGTGCCCACCGCGGAGGGTGGCATAAGGATGAGAGCGAACAATGCCTGCGAAATGCCCCATGCGTGCCTGGCACAGGGCCGCTCCTCCGGCTGTTGTAACCTAGCTTTTCAAGGGTCTCCATTCACTGGCAGAATAAATAAGAAACGGCTTGATTGTTTCTAATCATTGCCCCCATCCCAGCTACATGACATTTTCCATCAGGAAACACATCCTTAGGAGTTCCTCTGCTTTCTATAATTTACCAGTTCCTTTAGCAAACCCATCACTTTAATTGTTTTAGGCTCTGTCCTGTTCATTTTAAAACTTCAGTCTCATTTTGGATTGAAAGCCCTTTTCTTGCTCTTGCCCTGGGTCAGGCTTGAACCCATACCCTTTGCCCTCTCCCTGACTCCTTCCATTGCTCTTGTAGCAGGAGGGGCCGCGGGAAGGAGAGGGGGCAGGGCCCAGCCTCCCACCTGGACCTGGTGAGATCCCAGACTTCTGCTCTAGTTGCCCAGAGCTGTCATTCTCCTGGGGTTCGGGGCTTCATGTGGTTGGCCTTACAAGAGGTTTATTTCCCAGCACCTGCCAGGTGCTGTTTATCCTCTCCTGGATTTGGCCACACCTCCAACTGACTCCACCATAATCCTCTGCATGGGGACCTCTTGGTCCCTGTGGTGAAGGGTCCTTGCTCATCTACCTTCTGGGGCCAACTTCAGGGCCTCTGGACTTGTATGAGATCCAACTTCTGTATCTCTCAAGAACTAGAGACTTAGAGTGGGATGCTCCTGGCCCCTCTCTTCCTGGTGGACTCCACAAGGCCATCCTATCCCAAATCTGTCATGTTCTTTCTGGTCACACAGAGGAAAGTGAGCAGGTCTTCCAATTAGGAAATAGAATTCCAGTTTTTCTTACCTACAGGTGCCCCAGTCACCAGGAAGTATCCTCTCTGGGCCTCCTTCTGGTTTTGGAGGTGGGAACACACTTCCTTGCCAATGGCAAAAATGGAAAGGAAAGGGCCTCTCTTCAGAAATGCTGCACTGCCCCCAAATGTGACTTCCTCTCCCCATAGTGGTGGTAATGGTGATGGGGGTGGTGCTGATGGTGGTGAAGGTGATAGTGGTGGTGTTGGAGGTGATGGCGGGGGTGGTTGTGGTGATGATTATGGAGTGGGTGATGGTGATGGTGGAGGAGGTGGTAGAGATGATGGTGGTAGAGGTGATGGTGGTGATGATAGTGATGACAGTGGTGGCTGTGGTGATGGTGGTGGAGGAAGCCGGGGTAGAAGGGATGGTCGATATGAAGATGGTAGAGGTGACGGTGGAAGTGGTGATGATGGTGGAGATGATGATACCCCAAAGAAAGCCCTGAGAGGAAGGGGCTGGTCCTTTTGACTCTCAAAGGTCATATCTCTGAACCTGGAACATGGAGATTAATATCCTTTGTCCTCAGCTCTGGGCCTTAGCAGACATTTCAGAACAACAGGAAAAATTCCACTAACGAGAAACACCATCTTGTTACATTAGGGGTAATGCTACCAATAAAAACAATTCTTTCACAGTTGTTTTAAAAGTGGTGCTGGAAATACGGTAGCTTCATGCTGTTTCCTCAGCCAATAGAAGCTCAAAGTATGAGGACTAAGGTGGAAAGGTCTGTGAAAGCGCTTGGCCTTAAAAAGGGTTCTTTACATGTGAAAACTTTGGAACCAGTGCCCTGGCTGGGCTGGTCACAACCTCTTCTTGTGCTGGTGAGAGGTCTGTTGAACTTGGGGTACAGGCTGTGGTCCCAGAGAGAGCACAGGCAAATGATCAGAAAGAGACTGAACCAAGACCCCTGGCTACTTGAAGTCCACAGTCTGGTCAACGGGGTGAAGTAAGCTGGAGGTGGTTAGCTGGATGTGGAGGGGATTCAAGCTCTTGGTTTTCTTACTAGTGCCTTATGATAGGTTACTTTCCTTCTATAAAGCTGGGACCTCCTATAGACCAGGGTTTCTCGACGTTGGCACTATTGACATTTGGGGCCACATAATTCTCTGTTGTGGGGGCTGTCCTGTGCATTGTAGGATGTCTAGCAGCTTCCTGAGCCTCTACTCACTAGATGCCAGTAACATCCCTCAGTTGTGACAACCCCAAATATCCCCTGGGGGGGGTCACCCTCCGTTGAGCACCACTGCTGTAGACCCTACCAAGGCCAAGGCTGGTCCTCCTCCTGGGAGGGTCTGCATACTGATGCAGCTGACATGACATTTTTGAGCCATGTACTCAAATTGCATATCAAATTTAACTTACTTTATATTTCTAGTCCCCATTCCTATAACTCATTTCTATTTACTCCCCTTGAGCCTTCATTCTTCCTGATGACATCTTGGGAAAACTCCCTCTTTTAAAGTTTAAACTCAGTCAGTTCAGGATCCTTTTATTCTCTTTCCTCCCCTGTATTGATCAAAGATTTAGAGATTTAAATACCAGCATGGTGTTGATTAGGGAGGGGTGGGAACCAATTTCTGTCCTATGCCATTATCTTTTGAAATGTATAATCCTTGTGGATGGTTCCTTCACGGGTCACCAATGACTTCCTGAGTCACCAGTGACTTCCACTGGTTCCAGGAACCAAGAGTCATGTCTGTTCTTATCTTATTTGACTTCAGTTGATTCCTCCCTTCTCCTTTAACAACTTTATTCTCCCGGCTTCTGTGAGCCCACAGACTGGGTTTTCCTTCTACCCCATTGGGTGCTCCTTCTTTGCCTCAGTGGCTAAATCATCACTCACCTTATCTCCAAATGGCAGAGCAGCCTGGGGCTCAGTCCGGAGCTCCCTTTTCTTTTTGATATAAACATTCCCTTTAGATCCATGGCTTCGAATACCCTGCTTTCCTATGGCTCCCAAATCTCTCCAGGAGTGGCCTCGCCCTAGATCACCACATCCTCAGAGTCAACTGTCCATCTGACACTTCCACTTGGATATCTTATTGATGCCTCAAACAGAATGGCTAAGCAACTCTTGTTCTCTTTGCTCCAAACTTGCTCATGTTCCCCACTCTTCTCCATCTTAGAGAAGAGGGGACCATCAGCTGAGTTCCTCAAGCCAAAGATCAAATCATTCTCCTCAGTCAGTCCCAACATACTCCATCCAGCCACATGTCCTTTTGACTCTGCCTCCCAAACACAGTGTAAATCAGGTCACTGAATGTCCACTGCCACCACCTTGGTCCAGTTTACCGTCATCTCTTGCCGGCATTCCCACAATAGCCACCTAACTGATGTCTCCTTGCTTCCTCTCTTGCTCTGCCCACCCCACAATTCATTCACCACACCACAGCCAGAATAGCCTTAAAAATAAAGTCATCAGGGGGGCTGGCCCCGTGGCCAAGTGGTTAAGTTTGCGCACTCCGCTGCAGGTGGCCCAGTGTTTCGTTGGTTCGAATCCTGGGCGCGGACATGGCACTGCTCGTCAAGCCACGCTGAGGCAGCATCCCACATACCGCAACTAGAAGGACCCACAACGAAGAATATACAACTATGTACTGGGGGGCTTTGGGGAGAAAAAGGAAAAAATAAAATCTTTAAAATAAAATAAAATAAAATAAAATAAAGTCAACAGATCATGTCACACCCCTTCCGATGGCTCCCGATCACACTTTGAGTGACATCCCAACTGCTTACAGGCCCTGCCTGATCTAGCCTTGGCTGGAGAATGCTCTCCAGCTTCATTCTCCGCCACCGCCCTTTGCTCCACCCTAACTCTAGTCGCATTGGCTGCTTCAATGATCTATTGCTGCACAACAAAGCATCCTGAAGCTTAGTTATTTGAAACTGCAGCCATGGGTCATTTCTCACGATTCTGTGGATTGCCTGGGCTCGGCTGGGAGCTTCATCTCTGTTCCAGGATGGTGTCAATTGGGGTCACTCATGTGGCTGCACTTGGCTGAGACCTCTGCTGGGCTGGAACTCCTCTCTCGCATGACCAGCTCCTCAGCTGGGGGCCAGCTGAGCTTCTGAGTCTCTCCATGTGGTCTCCCCAGCAGTGTAGCTGGATCCGTTGACATGTTGGTTCAGGACTCTAATGGAGTGAAATTGGAAATTGCCAGAATCCTTAAGGCCTAGGCCCAGAACCGAAACACGTCATGCACATTCTACTGGTCAAAGCAAGTCACAAGGTGCATGAGCTTTAAGAGGATGAAAGTAGACAAAGAATTTGTAGCCATCTTGAGTTCACAGCTCCGACCCTCTTCCTGTTACCAGCTCATTTCTCCCTTGGGCTCTCTGCACCTGCTTCTCCCCTCGGCAGGGAGTATTTTCCCCTGATCTCTGTATAGCTGGCACCTTCTTGCCTTTCAAATCTTAGCTCATATGCCATCTCTTAAGAGGTGACCATTCAATGAAAGAAGCTACCAGTCACTATCGTGTTACCCTTTAAACTTCTCGGCAGAGCATCATCAGTGTCAGACTTTGTTAATTAAAGGATTTATTTGTCACTGGTCTCTTTGCACTGGAATGAAAGTTCCCTGAGGGCCGGAACCTGGCTGTTAGGTTCACACTGTATCTTTAGCTCCTAGAACACTGGGTACAGAGAAGGCAAAGGCCTCCTGTCAACACAAATACAAGAGGCCTCTCCACTCTGTGAAGGTGAAGAACCCATCCTTCCAAATCACACAGAACAAATACTTGGTTCTGCCCCCTCCTGGCTGTGTAACCATGGGGAAAGTCACCTAACTTCTCTGTGCTTCAGTCTCTAAAACAGGGTGAGAATCAAGAGAACCCACCTCATCCACATGGGAGAGATGTAAAGACAGATGAGAATGATGAAATTTATCAAAGGGGCTGGGACTTGGGAAGGACTCATTATTATTTTAATGTAAACCCTGACTCGCTCCTTCTTATTTCCTTTCCCTGAGCTCCAAAACCATGAGAGAAAAATTCCATGTAATTCTAGAGGGCAGGAATCACATTTCATGGCTATCCTTAAAATGCTTTCACCTGGCTGCCGACTGGCTCCAGCCAAGAGTTGGTCCCTATCTCATGTCTGGTGGTGGAGGGCAGGCCGGCCAAGGTCAGGGAAGGGCCGGGAGGTCCAGAGCCCACTGTCTGCTTTTCACAGGAGCTTTGCACTCCTGCTGTAACGGCCACCAGACCTCTTGAGGGGTTCCTTTCAGATGCGAATCCTGCGGAAGGCTTAACTGGACCCCGGCTTCCTTATTTTCATTAACCTGTTTGGTCTGTCCCAATTAGAGCCTTTTGAAATCACTGTACTCAATTTACCACCTAATTATTCTTACCTTATTTGTTTAATGAAGCTTATATAACGATTCTGGTGATCTTTATGAAACGTTCGGTGGAGATTTTACTTTTCACTTTATAATTTGTGATTTTTAGATTAATGTTTTATAACCTTGGGTTCTTAATCATAAAGTCATAAGGAGCTTAATTGATTTGAAACTAACCATGCCCTGAAGTGTGTACATGTCAAATTGATTCAAATTGATCCAGAGAGTTTAAATAAAGCTTAGACCAGAGAACATGATGGCACCTGATGGAAATTTTCCTAAAGCACTCGACTTGGGTGACTCAATTATGCTGCCATCTCAGCTCAGGAAATTATTGGATAAATACTTTCTTTTTGCATTTATCATAGACTGAAAAGATAGGACAGCTTAAAAGAAAAAAAGCCTAGGAAAAGTTAGCCAAGTGTAAAATGTTCTATTTACAGTTCTTCCTTCTGGAAAGCTGGGGAGAGCTCACATTTTGAGGGCATGCTGGTTTGAAATATACATATACATATTTCTTTATTTACATGTTTTGTTTCAGAGCCTGACGGTCAACATCATCGTCTCAAATTGAAAACGATTGGAAATTAAGTACTGACAATGGAAGCATTGGAACACAAGTCATTTGGGATGAGTTTGCTTTTTAAAACATTTTTCTTAAGGAATGATGGATACAAGCACTTTTCCATAGACAACTTTCTCGGAGCAAATGAACTCACAGGTGAAATCCTCAGTTTTGTAGAACAGGGTGAGTTCCATTATGCATTTCTGACAAATGACAGGTCGATTTAGTTCTAATTGGCCCTAATTGGCACCCCGTCCCCCCAGAGGCTATGTGCTTTTACCTGTCTCCCAGCAGTCCTCACAAAGGTGTGACATCCTTTTCTGGCTTTGAAAAACATCAGATATAATTTCCCAGTGGATCCCTGTAAGCCAAATGAAACCCGATGGCTGGGCACAGGGAGATGAGCCTGACTCCAGGAGAGACGCGATTCCCAGGGCTTGGGGCTCCCCGAGGTCCCAGCGGTGAATGGTCACACCGAATTTTCCTGTAATTGGTCTCTCCAAAAGCATTTTCCTTCGTAAGCAGTTCCGATGCTTCCTGACTCGCTTTCATATCTCTAGTTCCCGTTTCTTGCTTTACTCTCTCTTTTCAAGAGTCTTTGACAAAATCCTTCTTGGGCTTGACTGTCTGGAGACAGTCTCGTAAGCCCTGGGCTCCCTGCCATTAACCTTCTCAGTGGGGACACTTCACGGCTTCCTAACGGGGCTCCCTGCCCTGGTCTGGTGTTCCAGACCATGCTTCTCCCTGTGGGCCCTGGCGGGTGGCACCCTTGTCTGCTTTCATCACCCCTGTGCGCCCGGGGCTGAGCACAGCTTTTGGGGTAGAGCACTTGTTCAGTGAGAACTTCTTTTTTCTTCGAAGTGTACAAACCTTAGGTGACATCTTGAGGGATTTTTCCCCCATGCAATCACTACCTCCCATTAACATCTCCAGCCACCCCAGAAGGCTTCCCCATACCCTCTCTCAGCCACATCCCCAACCCTACCCGTCCTGGAAGGAACCACCATTCTGACTTTTATCACTGAACATTAATTTTGCCTGTTCTTGACCTTCATCCAAGGAATTGTTCAATGTTGTGGCCATGAAAACACATCTCTCAGATCTCTGATTGTGGGCATTGACCAACAGCCAATTCTGCTGGGCGCTGAAATCTGTCACTGTGTCTGTGGGATGTGGGAGGACATGCTTCCCACAGGCTGCTTCTACCTATGCCAGGACAGGCCCATTCCTCCGAGAAGGGGAGCTCCTTTGACCACAGTTTGGCTCAAGGACTCCCCATTGGGCTTGCTGAGCTTCCTTAGAACTGCATGGCGGTCTAGGATGCTTCCTCATCCTTGCTTCCTTCCTTCCTTCTTTCATTCCCTCCTTCCTTTGTTCCCTCCTTCGTTCCCTCCTTCTTTCCCTCCCTCCCTCCATCTCTCCTTCACAAGGGACAGTCCTATATCACAGTCTGATGGTTCCCAGCCTCTCCTGGCGGCCTTCTCGTTTTCCCTCAGAAGTGTTTCTGTTCATCACCTCTTGGACATGTAACCTTGGCACCTGCTTCTTGGAGAACCTGGACTATCACAAACGTCTACTCCTCTCTGAGGGCTTCTTTGGCCTATCATTAGGGCTGTGACTTTCCACGCTGTTGCACGTAGCAGCAATTTGTCCTCTTTCTTTATTGCTCTGTAGTATTCCATTCTATGAGGATGCACATACATGATTTAGCTCCTCTAGACTTGACGGGCATTTGGGTTGCTCCCTGTTTTTGGCTGTTAGGAGTACAGTTGCTATGAACACGCTTGGACTTGTCTTTTGGTGGACATGTGTGTGCATTTCTCTTGGGTGTGTCTTTCGTTATGGGACTGCTGGGTTCTACGGGAGGGGACGTTTAGTTTGAGCAGACACTTCAAAACAGTTTTCCAAAGTAGTTCTACCAATTTACTTTCCCGTGCTCATATTTACTGAATGAATGAACTCAGCCAGAAGAGGGTTTTTAGAACTTGTTTATCCCAGTTGCTCCTCTAATTAAACACGCACACACACACACACAGCTTTTCCATGGTCCTCCATTGTTATAATTTCCAAATCCCAAACTTACAAGCTGTACGAGGCCCTGCATGTTGTAGCCCTTGGGTGATTCTCCAGCCTCATCGCCCATCACACCCACCACCAGCACCAGCAACATCTACTTCAGTTACATTGAATCTCTCATCTTCAAATATGCCACAGTCTTTCTCCCCTCCAGGTTTTTGCACATGTTGCAACTTCTGCTCATTTTCCCCCCATTGTGTCTAGTATATGAGTTAAAAATGCTTTTGATTGCAAGTAACGGAAACAAATTGGATTCTAAGGGGCTTAAATAGCAGCCCGTTTTTTTTCACATAAGAAATGCAGAGGGAGGTAGCAGCTAGCATTTCTTCCGCAGCATGATGATGGCAGGGCCGGTTCTGTACCACTTTTCTTTTGTCTCAACCTTGTTGCCTTATGGTCATAAGATGGCTACCATAGCTCCAGGCATTGCATCCACATTCAAGGCAGGAAGAATGGGAAAGGGCTCCACCAGCCGTTTCTAACTCTTCTGGCAGACATCTGTTGGAGTTGCATTGACTGAACTTGGTCACGTGGGCCCCTCCAGCTTCAGGGGAGCCTGGACAGCTGCTAGCTCTTCAGGCCTCCCTAGTGGAGGACAATGAGGGAGAAAGGGTTAGGAAATGGCTATTGAGGGAACCTAGCCACGTGTCTTCCTCATTAAGCCACCCCCAATTCACCTTTCTGGTCTCAGTGTGGTCGTCCCTTCCTCTGGGAAGCCTTCCTTGATCCCCCACCTTTTTAGGACTAATTTTGGTGTTTCACCATCGTGTTGATCTCTGAAGTTTTCTCTAGTCTTGAGTTGACTTGCTGAACCTCACCTTGCCGTATATGTTAAATCAAGTCCTTTAAGAAAAAACATGAAATCATATGCAATCATGATGAAATAGACACACGGATCCCACCCAAAGCCTCCTCACCTCAGTCCGCGTTGTTTCACCTGCTTTATCTTCACGTCCATGTGGAACCACAAAGCCTGCATGGCTTCCTGGGGCGGGGGGGGGGGGGGGGGGGGGGGGGGGGGAGGGGCCAACACCTCCCCCCATTGGATAAACTCTCAGGAAAGTGTTGCTAAACTCGTCCCAACATTTGTACCCATTAAATACCCGCCAATCCAGACTGGATACTCCCAACCTTTTAGATTTATTGCCATTTGAAAGCTTTAAAATCCTCTTTTTAGGGTTAATCTAGTTTAGCAGCTAAGACCTTGGAATCTGGATCCAAAATGTTAGGATTTGAACCCTGACTCTTCAGTTACCAAACATATGGATTTGGGCAAGTCACTTAGACCTCCCCGGGCCTCAGTTTCTTCATCTGTAAAATGGAGATAATAACAACACTTACCTTCCGGGTTGCTGTGAGGACCAAATGAATTAATCCCAGCCACACTGTCACATGATCAGCACTCCCTCCACATTGGCCGCCCCTATTCTCTCTGAGCCACGTTTCCATGCGCAGCCCCGACCCGCCCCCTCTCTCCTCTCTTCTTCTCTAAACTCAGTTAGTGAAATGCCTAATCTAATTACTGCCTAAACCATCGACTATTACATTTCCTCGGAGAATTCACAGTCAGGTGGGGGAACTCCAACAAGCCGCCAAGGAACCAGAAAACAGTGGCCAACGTGGACTGTGCTCGCTCGTGCCCTGCGTGTTCTGGCTCGCTGCTGCTCACACCGGCTCACTTCCTTTTCCCCCTTTTGCAGGTGAGGAATCTGAGTCTTGGACTGGTCTGTAAATCGATAGTGTCCCCAGCAGGGGATTAAATGCAGGTGTGTCTCCCATAAAGCCAGGCTGCCTGACCATCGTGCTAAGCTAGTTTTATGACACAGAATGGGCTGGACAGCCCCAGAGGCGCCAGGTGTCTGGGAGTTCAGAGGTCGGAGAAGTCCTAACCGCTCTGGGGGTTTTCACAAAGCCTTCATGGGCAGACGAGACACAGCTCGGAGGGTGCGGGAGATTTTTGTCAGGTGGCTGGGAGGAAAAGTAGAGATAGCAAGAAAGGCTTTTTAGATGAATGGAACAGCAAAAGTAAAGCAAAGACACAAATTCCAAAAGCTCAGGATACTTTGAGGGGAAATAATGGTAAGGAGTACAGGCTCTGGCATGGACAAAACCTTGGTTCAAATCCCAGCTCTGCCCAGTACTAGCCGTGTGAACTTGGTTAAGTTGCTTAACCTCTCTGTGCCTCAGTCTCCTCCTTTGTCAAAGAGGAATAAGAGCACCACCCTTGAAGTGGTTTGGGAGGATGAACGGACGATGCTCAGTACAGTGTAAACGCCCAGTCATCGTTACCTCTGTGCGGTACCCCACACAGGCCGGTGGCCAGCAGGGTCACCTGCTCTCGGGAGATTAGAGTGAGAAGAACAGAGGAAACAGCTCTTGAGGTCTCTCTGTGCTTTAGGTAGAAGAGTTGGAAGCGCTGGTTCCTCTTGATTTCTTCTCATAGCAAATGGCAGCGTGAAGCACGCTCTACATACGCGGAGTCTCTTCGAGGCCGCCTTCTGTAGCTCGCCTGCGTCGGCAGAACTCAGTGGAAACAGGACCATCAAGAAGTGAACGGCACTCGTCGAAGTGCCTGATCACAAATATTTGGCTTCAGCAGCTATTTCAGGCCCTTTCTTCAGGGAGACACTTGGAGTCTGTTTTCTGGGAGAAATATACAAACCTAACGTCCAACCACCAGCCTCTCCCCGTCGCTAACAAGACCCCAAAGTCAGCGCCAAGGGGGAGGGGAAATCAAAAGAAAAGAAACAGAGGTGATTGAAAAGGAACTGTTGGATGTCCTTCTCTGTCGAGGCAGCCGGCATAGGGTCGACAACTGTTCTGGAGGCCTGGGCCGTCTCAGACCATCCTTCGTGAACCGGCTCTGGGTTCTCTTCTGGAAAATCCGCGCTGAGTTTTGCGCCATCCGTGCCCTCACCCTGCTCCCGCTGCCATTTCCCCCAGGAGATCTAAGGAGAATTTAATCCATATGGTTTTGATTCCCTCACTCATCAAAATGCAGTTTTCCAAGAGCCATTTGATCTCTGAGATGTTATGTGAGTGTCTTTTTGTATTTTATTTTTTCCCTTAGAAAAGCAAAGCTGACGGTTTGCCAAAAGCAAATGAACTCCGAACCCCGGGGGTCTGAACCAGGTTCAAGCATTAGCTCCAGTGGAGCTGAGGGGGATGCCGCCTAGTCAGAGGCCTGGAATATTCTCTTCAGGAGCCAGGAGACTCCAGGCAGAGTGGGGGAACAGCTTTTGCTTTGCTCTCTTGTGTGTGTGTGTGTGCATGCACACGCGTGCACGTGCATGCATGTGCTGCCCACTCTTCTATCCTAATAACTGAATAATTACGATGTATTTAGACGTTCCTAAGTGCCAGGCACTGTGCTAAGTGATTTATGAGAATTCTCTGATTGAGTCTCTATAATCATTCTTTGAGGGATGTGCTCCCTCCTCCCCTCCTTTCATTCTTTCTTTCACTCATCAAATATTTACTGAGCGTTTATTACCTGTCAGGCACCATTCTAGAATCTAGAGACACGGTCGTGGATGAGACAAATTGCATCCCTGCCTTTGTGGAGCACACGTTCTAGTTTACATGCAATTGAGCAAATGAATAAGATAGTTTCAAGTAGTTCTGTTACAGAGAAAACAGAACAGAGGTGGCAGAAGGGCTGGAGGCCGGTTTAATTTGCACGGATGGTCAGGGAAGGCCAGGCTGGGCTGAGGTCTAAAGGGCGCGTAGGACTCAGCTGCAAAGATGAGGGAACGGGGCTGTCCCGCAGAGGGAAGCGCCAGGCAAAGTCCCCAGTGGGAGCCCGTCTGGCACATCCAGGGATCGGACAGAAGGCCAGCGCAATGGAGCGGCAGAGAGGACCAGCGGACAGTGGCCGGAGAGGGAGCTGGTGGGCCACAGCGGAAGCCTCTGGAGTTTAGGCAGGAGAGGCCAGGTCCTGATGCTGATCCCATGTTTACACCATCCGTCGGGGGGGGGGGGGGGGGGGGGGAGGGGGGTTTGGGGGGGCGACCTCAGGGTACGGGTCTCCCTCCCCTTCCACACCCGGGAGCCCTGCACACTCAGACAAGCGTTTGCGATAGGGCTCGCTGTCCTGGCTCCACCACTAGCAAAGGGCACCTCGGGGACTGAGTAACTCTGGACACCGGGGAACGTGTCCCAGTCCGTGGTGGCTCAGACGCCGCGCCTGCAGGTCAGTGGGGGAGAGGCAGTTAGATCCGGGATCTAAGCAGCCGGTGGGCTTGCTGGCGATTGCACGTGGGAGGAAGGCAGGAAGGAATCAGGGCAAGAGGCAGAGTAAGGCTTGAGCCACGCGGGCCCCTCAACGGGTGGTCATCCCCATTTGACAAATGAGAAAGCGGAGGCCCGGAGGGGTCAAATCACCTGACTGAGACCCCACGGGGAGGGGCGGAGTCGGGAGTCCAGCGCCATTCCCGCCTCTTAGATCTCCTCTACCTGAGCTGTCACAGCCCTTAGGCCATCCTGGGCACCTGTGCCTGTGGGAACAAACTCAGCGCCTTGTTTGCAGATAGCCCTGTGGCTTCTTAGCCCTTTTGGGTCCACTGTCCCCTGCCTGACCGTGTCAGTGCTCACAAGAATCATAGACAATGCACGTCCTCTTTATTTCAGAGTTTTTCTATTTTCAAACAAGCAGAATAAGCATATGATTGCTTTTCCCTTGACTGATTTAATTTTATTTTGAATAACTTGCTTGTGCCTACTGTATACACGATAGGAGTTCACATACCATGCCTTGCCCGAATGCCCAAACGAGCGCTGCGGTTTTCATGCGATGGTTGAGAGCTGGAGAAAGTTTCGTCCATTCATTTATCCATCCATCCAGCATTTATTTCCGAAGACTATTCCCGGTGTTAGGGACTCAGGGGGAACAAAAGCAGATCTCTGCTCTCCAACAGCTTCTTCCCTGGTTGGGTGTGAGTGTGAGGATAGAATATATGGGACTGGTGTGTAAAGAATTTCAGGACACAAAAAAAACGCTCTAATAAAGGCCATGTATGTATAAAGTATTGTGCGTGCGTAGAAGAGGGGGATTTCAGCTCTGGGGGAAGCTGGGGAGCTGTGGGTTTTATCAGAGATGGCTTTAGGGAGAAGGCAACATTCCAGCTCAGACTTGAGCGGCAGGGGGAGGAACTCCCCAGGAACCCAGTGGAAAACGGGACGTGGTTGTGCTGGGAGGCATGCGTGCCTCCCTCGTGCCCCTTGCCCAAGTTCGGAAGAAGGCGGGGATAGGTGGGGACTGCTGAGGGAGGGCGGGGCGAGAGGGTGAGTGACAGGTCCTCAAATCTCACGGCGGCTTGGAGAACTTCTGGATTTCTGCAGCCAGTTTCTGGGCTGCGGAAGTTTCCTGGTGCGTCTTTCTGGAGATGGCGTTGATGACTTTGGCGGACAGGGCTGTTTCTCCCCTGAGTCCTTTCCCCATTCTTTGAGCGGCAGCCCTGGTGCTTCTTTGGGATCATCCTTTCCCAGCCTCAGCCCACACGTCGTAGGAAGGGCCAACCCCACCCCAGTCAGTTGGAATAATACTACATTCCCGTGGCCACAGTGGCCATATGATCCATGCCATGCCAATCAGGGCCCAAGAGACTCAATTCTAGGATTTCCGCTTGAATTACTTAAGAAGTGGAATTCAGCTTTTCTGCTGGATTCGGTGCCGGAAGGGTGTGGTCCGAGGAGCTATTGGCAGCCATTTTGCAACTACATGGAGCTCATAATGGGTCAGTCAGGAAGTAGAAGCAAGACACAGAGAGGAGAGCTGGTTCCTGAGGACATGCTTGGAGCCCTGAAGCAACCGATACCTGAAGCCTGCCTTACCCTAGGGCATGAACCAATAGATTTCCTTTTTAGCTTTAGCCAGTTGGACTTGGTTTTCCTGTAGCAGAATCCCAATTAATACCATAGCCAATAATACCATGAAATGTCATGGCTCCAGGAAACCCTTTTCTTTGTCCTCAACAAACTTTGGTTTTGGAATGCAAAGGAGGGATGAAAGTAGGAATTTCGGGCATGATGACTAAGAATGTGTTTGGGAGGAGCAGAACATGGTTACTCCTGATTTTAGATTATCTGCTCTTCTCACTAACGTCAACCACTTCCGCATCCCTGCATGGAGGGATTTACTGCAGTGTTGTATTTCAGCGGAAAGAGTTTTATAATTTCTGCCTAAATGTTTGTTGTTCACGGTGGGGACTTTTTGTAGTTTTCTTTTTACAAATCAAAAGTAATGATTTAAGTAGTCACCAAATCATAGACTATTTTGATTTCAGGGGATCCTAGAGGTCACCTGGTTGAACCTCATTAAGCCTCTGCTTATTCAGCAGTAAGGTAGAGACAATCGGAGTGTGCCTCTCACACCGGTGAGCTGTCATGTCTGTTAAGCTCTGACATAGCCCTGCGTCTATTTCAACAGAAATACCTTATTTTGAATCACTTAGGAAACCGGAGTTCACCATCACCTTCTAGAGAATCCAAGTGGTACTTCTTTACAAAATCATTTGTTTTAAACGTGTAAATGGCTTACTCTCTCTCTCTGGGCCTCAGTTATCTCGTCTATAAAATGGACTAATAATAGTGTCTACCTCATAAGGTCGTTGCTGAAGATTAAAGGAATAGGGCCCATGGCCCCTCCAGACTGGCTGCCCGCCCTTCTGCAGTCTGCTCTGGGTCTCGGAGGCTGACCACTACGGGCTGTAGTCTATTCCCTCCGTTTGGAAGGTTTCAGCCCATGGAAAACATGAGGTTGGAATAAGAGGGAGTGAGGTCAGGCCCACTCCTGTTGGGTCAGTGGGAGCTGGCTGTGTCTGCAATCCGAGGCCCTGGCTCCTGCTGGGTGGCTCTCTCTACAGGATCTTGTAACTACTCTGTCCCCTCATGGCTTCAGGCCTGGGATGGGGGGTGACAGCCCCCTGTTCCTGCCCCCTGGGGGGCTGCACTCTCCCTGTGGTTTCTCAACATCTGGTCTGTGCCTTTGCAAACGGTCTCTCTGTTAAGCTCTCCTCAGGGTTCCCAATTTGAGCACGTCCTCTGCTTCTGCTGGGCCTGGCTGATCCACTTGGAGCTGGGACAGAGCCTGGCACACAGCTGGTGCTCCCTACGGTCTGCTGCTGCAGTCATTTGTCATCTACAAAGCAAAGAGGGAAACGCAAGATGGATGTGCACTTTGACCATTGATTTTATCGTTTGAGGTCTTTTCGTAATCAAATGATGTGGTTTCACTCTCGAGAGTTAGGAGTGGTCTTGATGAGTGACTGACCCTCCCATGTGACAGCTGCTAGGAGGATGGTGTGCGGACGCAGTCTCCAGTCCCAGTCATCACAAGGACCTCCAGTCCTCCGGGATCCTGACCTCCACCTATCAGAACCCTTAGGACTCTGCACTCTAATCCAGGAGCTTTCCGGTTTATTTAAAGCTTACGGTCTGGTCCATGTATGTTACGGACCAATGTCATGTATGTTATGAACTGATGTCCGACAGATTCATACGTCGAAGCCTAATCCCCAATGTGAGGTGTGTGGACACGAGGCCTTTGGGAGATAGTTAGTTCTAGATGAAGTCAGGAGGGTGAAGCCCCCGTCATGGGCGTGGTGTCCTGATAAGAAGAGGAGGAGAGAACGGAGTTCTCTCCCTCTTTCTTCTGTGTGAGGACACAGCAAGAAGGCCGCTGTCTGTAAGCCAGGAAGAGGGCCCTCACCGGGAGTGAAATTGGCCAGCACCTTGATCTTGGACTTCCCCGCCTTTCACCCTGTGAGAAATTAAAGTCTGTTGTTTAAGTCCCACAGTGTGTGGTGTTCTGATGTAGCAGCCGGAGCTAAGACAACGTAAATATTTCATAGGTGTAATGACAGTATGAATTCTTCTGCCCTGAGAGCCCACTGTGGACCAGGCACTGGGCTAAGTGCTCTATATAAATGGCTTCATTCCATTCCCACAGTAACACTGATGGCTACTTGTATTAGAAATAGCCTTCAGTTTCTAGAAAGAGACCAGAAATAACAGCGATTTTAAAAGATACTAATTTTTCTCACACATAAAAGAAGGCTGAAGCTTAGCAGCTGTGGGCTTCATAGTAGCTTCATGATCATCAGAGTCTCAGGCATCTTCTGTCTTTCTTAGTTCAGGAGTTCCATCTTCAAGGTTACCTCACAGTCCAAGATGGCTGCTGTTGCTCCCACCCTTGTGTTGACACCCCTGACAATGAGGGAAAGGAGAAAACCCAAAAGATTTTTTTCAAGTGCCAGTTTGCTTTATGAGCTTGCTTTGCAGTGCCTTCCCAGAAATCCCACTCAACAACTCCCACTTACATCTCATGGGCCAGAGATTGCTCCCATGGCCACACCTAGCAGCAAGGGAGGCTGGCCAAGGTAGTCTTTTATCTAGGCTCCCTGCAGCCGTCACTAATGCCAAGACTTGATTACTAAGGAAGAAGGGGAGAATGAACATGAGGTAGGCCATTTCCGCTGTAGCGCGACTGTTGTCTTCATTTTACCAATGAAGACACTGAGGTCTGAGAATCAGGCATCTTGCCTAAGACCAACCATGATGGCAGGACAGAGCCAGCACTTGGTCTGCCCAACTCCCATACCCACCTTCTTTACCTCTATCTGCTAATGGTAAAGTTTGCTTAAGAAGAAGTCAGGAGCCTGAGGAGGCCACCCCTGTGTGCTCAGCTGCTGCCACTGCTGCTGTGTGGACACCTGCTGAGTGTGTCCAG